>NW_026462737.1:0-21370 GCF_021730395.1 Mercenaria mercenaria | reverse complement strand
TTTTGCTGGTGCGCAAGTTTGCGCGTGTGTGCTCCGGGAAGTGTCTTTTTCAACAATGATTTAGTCCTGTAGATGATGGCGTCTACTTGTAATAAAAGCGCAATGCCAAAATTTATAGTGCCGCATCAACGGAGTATGATATCAATTTAATCACATTATACCAACACCGGGCTAACCAGACCAAGCACTGTCATATTAGTGCTAAGTGCCAAGCAAGCAAGCTACTAGTATCATTTTAACGCAGCCATGGAACGAATCCACGACCTTAGGCACTCGACACGGACGCATACCTTTAGGCTACCCAGGCGGTGTACCACAGAGGAATTCGTACTTAATGACCATTTATGTAAAAACTTTATAACTAAGACAGATTAAATAGCTTAGGTATCACGTGACAATCGTCTAATTCTCATGCCTTTCCATTACAAATGATTTGCCGGTAACTACGTTTCATAACTTTTAAAAGAAATAAAACAATAATTCCAAATAACTTGAAAGTTTCTGTTTTCTTTGCTGTTGTATGATCTGGAGGGCAGTCCCTTTAAAGTTGCCATAAAAGGCTTACTAGTTGAACTTAGATCTCATATTGTCTATGAATTCATTGAGGTGCTTTCTGTCGGAGGTGATGGAAAATGATGCGTTAAATCATCTTGTACGGCACTGTAAGGCGGTGGTTGTGGGTAACCTGATTGTACTGTACAGTACGGCGGTGGTTGAGTGCCGTACTTTAGCGGAGCCATGTGTTGTCCATAAGGTAGCAGATGGCGGTTTTTTCTAGTACTTCGGACTTCCGAGCGATGTGGCCAAGTCAGACGGCTTCCGATATCTTACGAGATGCAGACCTGAAAATAAAAAGATACCGGTTTACATCTTACTTGAAGAAGAAATAAAATACATAGTAAACTTCATACAAAGCATAGATTTTTAAATCCACAAGCCACCTGAAAGATAATTTCAGCCCGCGAAAATACATGACATTTCAGCCCAAATTAGCCATATCTCCAACTGGCCTTAAAATGTTAGGGGAATGGATAGAGACAAATGGCCACTTGCATTCTGTACTCAGTTTCAAGTATTACTTGCAGAGCTGGACAAAAATACCTGTCAACCGATTACTTTTTTCACTATTTTCAACTGTGTGAGGCCTATATGACATTTGACAGTTCACGAGACGCTCAATGCTGATAGTGGCATATATGCATTTCAAGCAGTTATATGAAAATGATGCCATCAAGCTTACATTGCATCTGCCAGAATTTCTGCAACATACCATTCTTAAACTTGTTAATCACAAACTCACATCACAATATTTCAAACATCAAAACTGCCTTCACTTCAAGGTTTTATCTCTAATGACAGATTTTGACCCTGGCCAATTCAAATCTGGGGCGGGAAACTACCAACTGTACCAAAAGTTTTGGTATTCCGATTCTTTCTTGTGGGCAAAAGGACAGGTGAATAGAAAAAAAATATCGTTTTTTTAATAATATGTTAGTTAAGTACCTGATAAAAATCTTTACATAAAAATCAAAGCTTTGTGTTTGATAAATCTGTGATTTATCTCTTATTTCAAAAAATGGTATGAAAATGCTGTTCCATTTTACACTTATCTCTCGTGTATGATTTTACGTAAATCAATAATTACGCCGTTCAAGTTTCTAGGAGACGAATGGTCAATTATGGTTTTAAACCTTCAATTTGTGGGTTTTGTTGATTTAACCACTCCGGACGGGGTCTGTTTTTCCCGTATAAAACAAATACAAATAAACTTTTAAAATCTCCCTATCCAAACAGGCAACCAGCAAATCCCAACTAGGGCACCGAGCTAAAACGACTAATATAAACAAAAGTATCCATTGTACTGTGAAATATTGCTTAGTTTTTAGTTTAAACAAAGAAAAATGCCTTCTGAATAAAAAATTATAAATCGGTGCATAAAACATTGTTTTTTTTTTTGACTGTCGTCGGGCAGATGTTTTTTTTCCCTTTACTCAATAAAAAGATTGGGACAAACCAAATCTGCTATTATTCTACTTGGTTGCGCATATCCTTTTCAAACGTGCTTTTTAAATTAACTGCTTCCCATAAATTTTTTGCCGACGGAAAAACGCGAATTCAGTAGAGTGTGTGATGGCTGTAACTACACTTTACAGAAAGTTACTTAAAAAAACTTAAACAATTTGGCGAAGATGTTTAAACATCTGAAAAGCTGATGCGCTGATATCGTTTTAGACTACTGTTACACTTACCAACAATCAAAGTCGTTGTGACAACAATATTCATCTTTTCCATAACAGGTGAAGCTAAAGCTATAATCGTAACCAGGTGCAGTGTCTATGCCTCGTGACTTTGAGAAACAAAAACAAAAAAAGAAGTAATTTCTTGAAAAAGATATTGATTCTTTTTTCGTATATTAGTGCATTAGGTTGAAGGCTTTTTTTTTGCAATCAATCAACTGTGAAAAGTATATGCATCTGTAAGCCTGATTTTGCTGAATGGGGTTCCATTTTCTTGCTAATAAATAAGACATGAAAGATCCCTTGGACCAAACTACCTCATTCAAAATGACATTTGTGTATTTAATATCTTATCAAACATTCAAAAGTGAATTCTCTCTCATTTGTTAAGAAGAAATAGCAAGAGATGACAATGCTTGTATTGTACAAGAATAATCCTACCTTTTGCTCTGCATTTTTTTATTCAGGAAATAAAAAATTAAGTTATAAAACATCAAACACTTTATTTAGATACGACCCCAGTGGTTTTGTGACTAAGAATGAATGAAAATGATGAATTTACGATGCAACATATATTATGTAAAATAAAACGAACAAAAAATATCAAATTAAATTATTTATTTTACCTTTTGAGAGTAAAAATTAATTCAAATATAAACCAACGAAACTTTACACGTATCCCCAAAATAGTGTTTGCAAAAAAAACCCCGTCTTGTCTATGTAAAAAAACAAGCACATCATTTTTTTTTAAAACCTATCCTTTTGAAAAAATTTTTCAGTGTTTGAAAAAGGGAAACATCTTTATTTTGGCTTATCCCATGGGTTTATCAGGCCATACGGGTAATATTAAAATGTTGCATTCCTGTTTAACGTAGTCTAATCTACTTAGGTAACAAAAATGTTGGTATTCTTTAAAAGCATAATTTAACAACAACATTTGAATTTTCAAGTATAATGTACATAAAGGTATATTATTGGGAAGGAAGGGGGCGTTGTCTTGTAAAATTTTTAAGAATCGATTTTGTTCTTTTTTTTGTTCAAGGTAAAAACCCATTTTCGGAGCTCCTTGGTAAACGCTGAAATTTTTTCAAAAGGCACAATCCCCTGGCACCAAAAACGAAAAAACCCCCTCTGACATGTTATACCTCCCCTTGGGGTATTCTAAAAGAACCATGGTCTAAAAGGGGTAAATGCATCCCCATTTAAATCGTACATTTTTCACCTAAAACGCGCTGTTCGTAAACGGGTACCTGAAATTTTGCAAAGCGTAATTTATTTCCATCGTGTCCCAGTACATTGTTCAATATTCATATTGCGCGATATCCACATTTTTTATGCTTTCGTAACGTTACAGAAAAAACTTGCGTGAATTCCCTAATGAAACCAGTCTACAGGTCACAGTGTGGACTTTTAGGTGAAATTAAACAAACAAAAACCAAAACCCCAAAATATTCACATTTTTTACAAAAAAAAAAAAAACTCGAATGATGAATGAATTCATCTAGCAGTTTTTGAAGAAACAGCATTGGTATCTCTATTCTGTTTTTTTAAATTCTTTTTCAATTTTATGCTGATATAAATTTTAGCGCACCTGTATTAGCGAGGGATGACATACATTTTACATCACCTCAAAATGGTTTTGAAAACTAGCCCGGAACTTCACCGGGAAGTTCAACAAATTTTTTTGTATAACGTTAAAAAAACAATAAACTACGCGTGATTTTTAGATAAAAAATTTTGAAAAAATTTTGTGCCCGGGTCACAAGGAAGAAATTACCACTTGTTCAAATCCATAGTCACTTTTTCCGCACTGCTTTTTTGGGTTGAAATGCGCAAAATAAAAAGGATTATATATTTTACCGTTCAGGGCCCATGGTTCTTTTAGTCCCTAGGGTAGGGTAAAAACATGTACGAGGCTTTTTTCTTTCGTTTGGGTGCTAGTGCATCAGTATAGCACGAAATTTTTATTTTTTGATGATTCCTCAAGTAAAAGTTAAAGCCATACTTTTCAGAATTTTGTGTCTTTTGTGTTTCGTTTTGTCAATAGTTTTTTTTCTCTTGCAAATTTCACACAATGTTTTCACGTTTCTTTGTTTTGAATTGCAAGACGAAAACAAAAAAGCTACTGCTTTTTTATTAATTCTAACACGACCCTATTTTCATATTAAACCAAGAAGATTTAAACTGTGTGTTATAATGCAACACACACACACAGTTTCTACGTCATTATTATAACAATTATAAATATCCTTTATATCAACTGTCGTTAAAAACACGTCAAAGTCGCACTTGCTATAGATTTAGAGACATGTAGAAAAACTTTCTTACAGTACCCGAATGGTTAAGCTTCTGACACTTCCTTTAAATGGTTTTCATGAAGCAAGAACAAGATAAATTAAAAAACGCATAAAAAGTTAAATGTACAATAAAATCAAAATTCATGTTAGATCTTTGATGAATTGTTCCAACAAAAGCTTAAACATCGTATTTCTTAAATTTGGAAAACACAAAATATTGAAAAAGATTTTTTTATTTTAAATTCTAACACGTCCTATTTTATATTAAACTCGCTCGGCAATTAGGGCCCCGGCCAATTTCCCCTTTATTTTCTATGTGAAATTCCCATGGTGGGTCGAGCATCGATAATCGATCGCCGAGATGCACCTTTCCCCGTGTATCAATTTATTTTCTTTCTTCTGGCAAACTCGAGCACGCTGTACTCCCCCAAATACTTTGATGTTTGTTTGTCGGGATATTTCACTTTAAAAAGATTTTAAATTTTTAAAAAGGTGGAGAAAAAATTTTTTTTTATCAAATTTTACCAATTACTGATCACTTAAAACTTTTTTTCTTTGGGGGTCGAGAAGATAGTTATAAGTTCGTAGTATTTTAATCATTTTTTTTTGCATGCAATTGAAGGGAAAATAAAACCTTTTCATAAAAATGAGACGATAATTTCTTCACTGGCCATTTACAAATTTTCATATATTGAAAAAGTCTATCATAGATACGTTTGTAATACGTTTTTTTTTTAAATTTACAAGTATGTTTTATTACGAAACACCGTTTACTTGGTAAAAAAAAAATTAAATTTTCTTTTTATGTTGGTCAATGTTTGGGGCGCTTTAAACCCTGGGTAACGGGCATTTTGCTCTCCCCTTGCGACCTGGCGAGCGGAGTTTTACGTACTTATATTATAAAGCTGTTTTGAAACACTGCCGTGGATAAAAAAAAACAAGAGGGGCATTTACCTAAAGCGCTACCTGTGTACAAAATTTTAAAGGGTTCAATGTTTTGTAAAGTACGAGTTTGGTTTTTCTATGTTTGCCTAATTTATACATGCACACACACTTTAAACCTAGGGAAAAAATTTTTAAAATTAGGTAAAACATTACAAACTGTATCACTGCTAAATATCAAGGGTTAGCTATTTTTTATTCAAAAAGAAAAATGACCATACCCCTGGCAGCCATGTTTTTTACAAAACGGAAAAAATTTGAAAACTTGGTACAGGTCACACAAGAACCATTTGTGCAAAATTATTTAAAAAAGGGGAAGCAGTTTTACACAAATTTTTTTTTTAAATTTTTCCCCTATATACATATAGGAAAAAAGTGACACGCCCTCTGGGGGGCCAGCTTTTTGAGAATCAAAAAAATTTTAAAACTCTTGGTAAGGGTCACACAAGGACCATTTTGTAAAATTATTTTTGGATTTGGCCCGCAGTTTCACTAAGAAATTTTAAAGTTTCAACTATATACATTAGAAAAACGTCAACACCCCCTGGCGGCCATGGTTTTTGACGAATCAAAATAATTTGAACAATCTTGGTAGAGGGCACAAAGGCCCTTTGTTAAAATTTTCTAAAATCAAAAAAGAAGTTGATACAAGAAGTTTTTAAAATTTCAACTATTACAATAGGGGAAAAGGCCCCGCCCCGAGCAGCCATGTTTTTTGACGAAAACGGTAAATTTGAACAATCTTGGATACAGTCAACAATTAAAAGACCATTTGTGTAAAAAAATTCTAAAATTGGGCCCTTGTTTCACCTTGTAAAACATTTTAAAGTTTCCCTTTACATAAAGGGGAAAGTGACCAGCCCTCTGGCGGCCATATTTTTTGAGAATCAAAAAAATTTGAAATCTTTTTAGAGAGTAAAAAGGACCATTTGTGTAAATTATTCAAATCGGGGGCAAGTAGTTTATACAAGAAGATTTTTAAAGTTTCCCCTATTTTCATACAGGGAAAAATGACCCCGCCCTTGCAGCCATATTTTTTCCGGGTCGGTATAATTTTAACAAACTTTGGTAAAGGGTAGCATAAGGACTATTTGTGTGAAATTATTTTAAAAGCAGACCATGGGGTTTAGGAGGAGTGTTGTTTGAAGTTTTTTCTATTTTTTGTTGGAGCCCCCATGTGCAATTTAAATGGAACGTTTGAACAAATTTGGTAATGCCACCAAAGGAACTCATGGCCAATTTTATCAAAAACCATTCAAATTGTTTTGAAGGATGTGCTTTAAACACAAATGTTGACGATGGACAACTTGAGCCGCACGCAGCATAGCGCGCATGCCACACTGACGAACACAGCTGATAAAATACAGGAATCAGGGAAAAAAGGGTTTGGGCCCCTGGTCATAGTTCAAACGCTGAGGTAACACAGTAATAAAGGTCTTGAAGAAAAAAATTTTACTAAATGGCTAGCTTTTACACCAACGAAGATTTTTCTTTAAAATGCATTAAAACCCTTCCCCTGAATGACTCCCTTCTTTTAAATAAAAAATTTGATTTATCAACATAAAGCAAGTAGAAACAAAAGTTTCATAAAAATTATGAAACATCATAGTCCTAACCCTTTAAGCACAACGGAGGGGGAAGAACTGAAAAATCCTTCACCTGTATTCTAAAACCAAAAATTTTAGATCCAATTATCTCTGATTTCACTAAAACTTCTGACCTGGTTTAATGTAAACCCGACAAAGGGATTAACCAGTTTTCTAGTTTTTGGGCCTAGTGACCATGACCCATTTTTGCCCCTGACAAAAAGAGTTATAAATCTGAAAAAGATTTTTTAAAAAAACATTTTTGAAAGGTGTCAAGGGCCCAACTTTTTAAAGGGAAGTTTTTTTCCCAGATGACATAGTTTCAAACTTTTCGCATTTTTAAGGGAAACATTCGACCAAATTTTATGCACATTTGGCTAAATTGTAAAAAGAGGGCAATGGGCCCCTATCGTCCCTGACCTAGGATCATCAAGATTAACCTTTGACCAAATTTTATTAAGATATGGTCATAAAGTGGCATCTAGAGTGTTAAACTACTTTTTCTTTGATTTGACTGATGACCCAGGGTTTTGACCCCACTGACTAGATTCAAATGGGTCTTGAGACATCAAGATTAAAATTTGACCAAGTTTCATGAAAAAATTACAGTCTAAATGTGGCCCCCTCAGTGTTAACAACTTTTCCTTTGATTTTTACCTGGGACCTAGTTTTTGACCCCAGACCCCAAAATCGAATCATCCAAGATTTTATTTAAGGTAACTTCGCCAAGTTTCATTAAGACTGGGCCAAAATTGTGACCTCTAGATTTAACAACTTTCCCTTTTATTTTTACCAGGAAAAACCCAGTTTTTGACCCATAAGCCCTGATTCAAACTTGGGCCCAAGATCATCGATTAAAATTCTGACCGGGTGTTACAAAAGCTACCTTGGGCACTTTTTTTCAAAGGGGGGCTTAAAACATTATTTACTAAAAAAAATTGGGAATTTAAATGGAAAAGGGATTTGAGTATCTTTTATTTCCAAAATCCATAAACTTATTTTTTGTCAGGATCATCCTTTGAAAAGAAATAGATGCGTAGTTTTAAAAAAAACCCATACCCAAATGATAAATAAGAAACAATGTTGCCAGGGATCTTCTAACAAAATTTTTTTAAGACCCCCATTTGCAATATATAAAAACCAGGAATTAAACAGGGGGGGTTGTATCATCAAAAGGGCGCAAACTTCCCTGCGGCTTTTTTGTGTCAAAACATCTCGATTCGGTGAGTAAACTTGCGATTATTACATTGATAACGAATAGATTCGGAAATGACATATAGTCTAAAGTACCCGTACATGCGTCTAGTTTATCATTTACGTTTGCATTTTTCAAGAAAGTCTTCCGTTTAAGAGAACATTCGTGCACAATGCACTTCATGGAAACACTTCCCTATTCACCACACCATATTATGCCGCATAACAAGAGTTTACATACATTTCTGATAAATCCAAGCATTGACGGGTGTTATTTTATGGTAAACAGATGTCAGTGATACCTTCATTAGTCACTGGAATCTAAACTTTCCGAAAAATCAGTAAACTAAAATTTTGCCTTCCCGGTTCACCAACTGAAATGATGTCCTTCCCGGCTCACCAATTTCCAGCATGACTAACATCGGGCTGGTGCTCATGTAAATGTGATCATGCTTGCCTGGAAGTTCTATTAATTCGAATAACTGATTGTCAGAGTGCTTGCACTATATAGATGGTCCGTAAAGTTCATTTAAGCATTTGAAGATAATATTAAAAGAACGAGGCATATCTTGAACATATGTTGTATACTATAAACGTGCATATGTATGATATAATTATGTTCTATCATGTCCTTATATTTGTTATTTTAGGTACATGAAAGATGAAAAAGGAAACAAAACTTCTAGTCTGCATCAATGGAACTGTCAATATATGTTAAAAAGGATTGCTGTGTGATCGGCATGCAAGACATAATTGACGTATTATATTTTCCAAAAGTTGTACGACATAATATTTGAGAAGTGGAGAACATCCTTTTAACGGAATTACCACAGACAAGGATTTCAACGCTCAACTAGGTCTCCGTACCAAACTCGACACATAATAATATACTAGTAAATAGAAGGTATTTTGGAAACCGTTAGTTAACTTGTTACTCTTATTATTTTTTCATGATAACTATATATGGCGTGTCATCGAAAATAGTCGAGTATGATGGCTTTGATTCCGAACTTGAGTTCAAGGCAAGACTCGATGAAACAAATAAGAATATGCATTGATAATATGCTAATTAAAGCAAAATTATTTAGTTAAATTATTGTTATGTGCTGTTTTTTAAAGGAGCAACCTTTTAATATATTTTTAAAGGTATAAAGTCGCACCAATGCAGTTTAGTTTTTAATGATATGCTACTATATTTAATTTTGTTTAAAGTTTCAGGGCCACGTGATCATCACAATTGCTCGGAAAAAATGAGAAATTACTGTATCGCGCCAACGGAATGTTCTTATTAAGGAGTTTTAGATGTGCGCAGGGAAAGACCAAGAGTGACTGCAACCGAGTTATAATTACCACGTAGTAGAATGGGACATCGATTGAATCTACACTAGAAAGCGGTTCAGGATTTAACATTTGACTAATGTTCAGATTTTGCTTGAAAATCTTAGTGCACCCAATTACATGTTAAAACTCGAAGTGAGCTTGAACAGTGGTAGAACAATTTTACTTGCAATGTAAATTATTTTGCTTTTCTTAAACTGTTTAGTTGTTGAAAATTTTGTTGTATAAAAGATTATTTAAAAAAAGAAATTTTACTGATATTTTATTTAAACCCTTACACAGTGGAAGCCGTTGTGACTTAAACATACGCACATACACTTTCAAGACATAGCAACATCTTCCTTTTTATCAGCTAATGTTATATATTTACACAAATCAACGAAAGTAGATTTGTTACTTGTTTGTAGCAATTCTAAATTTTATACACACTTATAAATACGAGTATTATGATAACGTTTCATTAACTTTGGACGTAATTCTTTATAACTCAACATTTAAAAAAACGAAATTCACCTTAAGTTTCATTAAGATCGCATATCTGACACATTCTTTCCACATTGTATGTTAATTTTCTTCGATCAAGAAGTAGTGTACATCTCTATGTCACATATTTTCAACAATTGGAAATAGTCAGACACCACAGAAAGACATGAAGTGGAGATGCACTGCCTAAACTTCAAAATCAACAAAAATCAGAATAAAGTAAGTCTTGAAACCATTAAACTGGAAAATGTTGAGGTTTTGCGCAACTACACTAATTATGACTCAGAAATTTCATTAAAAACACACAAAAATTGATAAAGTGGCAATGTACGTTTATTGACCGAAACATAGAGATAACAAGAATACTTACATTGTTGTGTTTTACCCGTTATGAGCATTAGTGTCAACTACATTTCATACAAAGTTTAACTTGATACTGTTGTTGCCTTTCATCAAAATCTGTCAAATGTTATTTAGAAGAAAGGAGAGGCACTGACAAGACTGTGACTTCAACACAGACAGACAAAACAAAACATGTTTCAATAAAAAATCACAATTGTTTGAAGTCATGCAAAATCACATTAAATTCCGTCTACAAAAGTTGTCCACGGCTAAATATTGTACGGTAGTGGTCACACGTAACATTGAGCTGTTTTAAACGGTGTCTGCACATATTGCCAGTGAGTGAACCTCAAACAACGACTACTTTTGTGGTCTTCATTTCTGACTTTTTCACAAACATCCACAACAAGCGGGTATTGATCTTTCTACAATTCTGATTTTTTTTGACGTGTCATTTTATTCCCGAGAAATGCATGAATTACTATATGCAGTTTATGTTCAACTGTCTACGGATATCATACTCACACCCCAAGTGTTTAGCTTCTTAATTTAATTCTGATAAACAGAATATCTCAGGTGTTTCTGTTGTGATCTGAAAAAGAAAGAGTAAATCTGTCATAATATAGCCCTTGAAGGTAAATTAAACACTGTTTTTACTGACATTTATAAACGTTCATTGCTAAATACTAGTTTTGCTGGTATGGCAACTGAAGCACCATGCGTCAAAATAAATTGAAAGGCTACATATAATTAAGTCAAACACGATGCCACACGGGCGGTGAGCCGGGAAGTGCATCGTTTTACCTGGTGAACCGGTTAGGCGAAATTCTATATTACTGATTTCTTTGAAACTATAGATTGCAATAATTAATTAAGGAATCATTGACCTCTGTTTGCCATAAAAGAGCACCCGTAAAGGCATTTAGTCATTAGAAATACATGAAAACTCTTTTTATGCGGTATAATATGGTGTGGTGAATGGGGAAGTGATTCCATGAAGTGCATTGTGCTCGAATGTTCTCTTAAACGGAAGGCTTTCTTGAAAAATGCAAACGTCAGTGATAAACTAGAGACACATGCGGGTACTTTAGACTATATGTCATTTCCAAATCTATTCGTTACCAATGAAATAATCGCAAGTTTACTCACCGAATCGAGGTGTTTTGACATAAAAAAGCCGCATCGGGAAGTGTTGCGCGCACCTGTTGATGACGTACTATACCACCCCTGATTCCTCATAAATACAAATGTAATTAATACAATTTTGAAGAGGTGTTGTAACTTACTGTTTTTGTCAAAGTGAGGTAATTGTCTGTCGTTGCACTCTGGACTTGCTGTCTCTACAAACAGAGTCCAAGTTCCCTACTCTGCTAAATCCTGTAACTGTTATGGTGTAACATATCTATGTAATACATACAGAGTCTATATGATTTTGTTTGTGAAGAACATTGAATTGAGAAAAAACAACCACGCCAAAATATTATAAACTTGTCAAATGGCTAGTGAAATTTACGAAAGAATGTAGATAAAAGCTAAAGAAGAGGGCCAAGATGGCCCTAGGTCGCTCACCTAAGAAACACACCATAACAGTGTAAAACATGTTTGACCTAGTGATTTCATGGAAACAAATATTCTGACCAATTTTCAAGATTGGACCAAAAAATTGGTCTCTTGCGATAAAACAAGCATTTTCTTAGATATGACCTAGTTTTTGACCCTAGATGACCCATGTTCAAACTCGACCTAGATTTTATCAAGGCAATCATTCTGACCAAAATTCATGAAGATCAATTGAAAAATACAGCCTCTATCACATACACAAGTTTTTTCTTTGATTTGACCAAGTGACCTAGTTTTTGACCTCAGATGACCCATATTCAAATTCGACCTAGATTTCATTAAGGCAATCATCCTGACCAAATTTCATAAAATCAATTGAAAACAACAGTCTCTATCGCATACACAAGATTTTTTTCTTTAATTTGACCTAGTGACCTAGTTTTTGATCTCAGATAACCCATATTCAAACTCTACCTAGATTTCATCAAGGCAATCACTCTGACCAAATTTCATGAAGATCAACTGAAAACTACATCCTCTATTGCATACACAATGTTTTTCTTCGATTTGACCTAGTGACCTAGTTTTTGACCCCAGATGACCCATTTTCGAACTCGGCCTAGATTTTATCAAGGTAATCATTCTGGCTAAATTTCATGAAGATCAGTTGAAAAATACAGCCTCTATCGCATACACAAGGTTTTTCCTTGATTTGACCTAGTGACCTAGTTTTTGACCCGAGATGACCCATTTTCAAACTCTGCCTAGATTTCATCAATGCAATCATTCTGACCAATATTCATGAAGATCAATTGAAAAATACAGCCTCTATCGCATACACAAGGTTTTTATTTGATTTGACCAAGTGACCTAGTTTTTGACCCGAGATGACCCATTTTCAAATTAGGCCTAGATTTCATCAAGGTTATCATTCTGACCAAAATTCATGAAGAATAATTGAAAAATACAGCCTCTATCGCATACACAAGGTTTTTCTTTGATTTGACCTAGTGACCTAGTTTTTGACCCGAGATGACCCATTTTCGAACTCGGCCTAGATTTCATCAAGGCAATCATTCTGACCAATAGTCATGAAGATCAAATGAAAAATACAGCCTCTATCGCATACACAAGGTTTTTCTTTGATTTGACCTAGTGACCTAGTTTTTGACCCGAGATGACCCATTTTCAAACTCTGCCTAGATTTCATCAAGGTTATCATTCTGACCAATATTCATGAAGATTAATTGAAAAATACAGCCTCTATTACATACACAAGGTTTTTCTTTGATTTGACCTAGTGACCTAGTTTTTGACCCGAGATGACCCATTTTCGAACTTGGCCTAGATTTCATAAAGGATATCATTCTGACCAAGTTTCATGAAGATCAGTTGAAAAATACAGCCTCTATCGCATACACAAGCTAAATGTTGACGGACGACAGACGACAGACAGACGACGGACGCCGGACATCGAGCGATCAGAAAAACTCACCTGAGCATTGCTCAGGTGAGCTAAAAACGTTATAAAAAGTAATGCCAGCATACCTGGAAGTCCCCTGTCAAATATAAAACATACTTACAGTTTTATTAAGGTCTGCTTCAAAATCAAGCAGTGTAGGTCTGTAAGTTTGATTTTGTCGAGACTGGAAAGGCCACAGTCGGATCTGTTGGGACTGGATATTTCTGAAAATACAGGAATTCTTTACTATACTGTTCAACTATAAATGTTTCAGTTATTCTTAATTTATATAATTTGTTTTAGCTTGATTGTGATGAAGGCTTCAAGCTTACTGGAACCACTCTCAAGTCAGCTTCCTGGAAAAACCAGTACTGGTGTCATATGAGAAGTCATAGTCATGATCCCAGTGGGGCTTGAACCCACGACCCCTTCGAGCAGCCGACACCTTATCCACTAGATCACAGCTCCCCTCAGTTATTCTTGAAATGTTAAGAATCACAATTATACAAAAGTATGATAAAGTTCTGAAATCGCAATAAAAAAAATTGAATCCGTACACAATGATAATTGTTAAATGTGTCTGAATTAAAAATCTTTAAACTGAAATTCTACGTTACCAGGTTTCCTGCTAATATTTCTAAGAAATCTTTAAATGTTGCAGGCTTTTTAGTACTATATAATTCATTTCACTTTACGGTACAAATTGAATCAGAAAGCTTATACATACTAGACTCAAGAGTTTTCGCCGTGGAAATACAAGGGAGAGAAGACAAAGCTCACAACCACTGTCAAGAGAATCCTGTGATGTCGACTCAGCAGTCCTGGTATAGCTTTCCTTGTAAAAGATAAATATGCTGAGCTATTAAATATACAACTTATAAATGTATATATTACTGTAAACTTTTCTGGTCAGCTGGAGTTGAAAAGGCTTGTAAAAGCTGCTGCTGATTTACGAGACATTAACGGTAAAGTTAATACAATAAAAGCACCAGTCCCAATGTGTTGTTCAGTATGTTTCAGTATATAAGCCACCTCAGAATCCCTAATTTCTTTGGTAGTAATATGCCTACCTGACAGTATAGCTAGGCACCCTGACAACATTCTTAACATATATTTTACCTTTGAAAATGTTTCTGTGCACTTCATGCTTACACTCACTATTACAGGCTATAGTAACGCCGAAACTGTCATAAATGAATAAGGTAAAAACACCGAGTTCAATCATTACCTTGAAAAACTGGATCAGTAACGCATGATCTCGGACCAAATGGAGCGGTTTTGGTGATTTGGGGTAAGGAAATTATATTTTTCTGTTATTTGTAAAACATTTTCAAAGACGGCATATAGTGGAACATGTGCTCCGAGTAAAATGAAGTACTCGTTGCAATTTCCAGCAAATCTAAACACTTTCTTTAATTACTTTGGAAAACCACGTGAAAAAAGCAGGTAAACAATACCGCAACCCATAAAAAAGCATTATTTCATTAAGTTCTTTGGCAAAAACACTTAATTAACACTTTCGAGTATCACTGACACATTCCTGGAATGTGTTTTATCACAAATGATTAATTATGTTTCTTGGAAGACAAATATCAGGCGATTCATGACCGTGCTGGTCAGTAACGCAGGAGACACAGGATAAGCGACTGCAAAATACAGTAACATAAGAGCTATGGGATTTTCTTCTGTGTTCTTTTTCATCAATTTACAAGGAAAAAAATCTTTTAGTCATTTCATTTATCAGTATCATAACAGTGATAAGCAGTGGCAACACAAAGAATAACACAATCAAAAAGATATTTAATGCTCCACTCTGATAAAAGTCCCCTTAAAGAAGCAAGCCTCTGTGGCGTACATGTTGCGTATTTGCTGTGTGTATGCCGCGAACACAGTAGTATGCCAGAGGAGTACATTTTACATACACCGCATGCCGCGTACATGCCGCGTACTATTTCGAAGAGTACACAGCATGTACGCAGGAGGTCACTAGTACACTTCAAGTACGCAGCACAGACTCTAAAAATTTAAGGAGTACACTGCATGTACGCAGGAGGGACTTGTACAAGAAAATAGTACACTACATGTACACCGCAGATACTTTGAAATTTGTGCAGTACACTTCATATACGTGGGAAGGACTTGTACAATTTCTTTTGGCATTTATACTTAGTTTTTTTTATAAGTTTAAGTCTGAAGTACACTTCATATACGCAGGAGGGACTTCTTCATTTTCTTTTGGTGTTTATACTTAGAATTTTTTTAGGTAAAGGTCTGAAGTACACTTCATGCAGGAAGGATTTGTACATTTTTTTTTTGGAGCAAAAACTTGATTTCCGAGTAACTTTTATCTTAATAGCATAGAATAGTTCAGATTATTCTGAACAATGAAAATTTGCAATGTTCATTTATGAAACTTACATCTAAGTGATTTCTGAGCTGCACCTTGCATGCAATGTAAAAATATACTCTTTTTCATTTTGAATTAATTTTGAGGGCCATGATGTAATAAATATGGGAAAAAAAACAATTTTGATTTTTTTTTCAGTAAAGTAACACCTGTATATGCAATAGCGCTCTCTCGTATTCTATAAATAGAACACACCGCAGAGATACCATAATGCAACGCGCGGATTGCGGACAAGGGACCGTTGTTTATATATAACGTATATATACTAAATTTTTATATTAACCTTTCAGTAAACTTCGAAGAGAATTTAAAAAGGTAAAATACGGAAAATTCACTTTGCCTGCACAAAATTCCTTGAAAAACCTGCTAAATAAAGGAATCAATAAAGCATATACATTGTATATTGAAATAAACGTAGGAAATAAATAGGCATATTATTTTAGCGTTTCGTTAGACCGGAGCCATTAAAAAGATGTTCAAATAATTTTATTAAAAAGTACAGTACATTGCATACAAATTACTCAATATTCTGCAAATTACATCAATAAAGTATAGCATCAGAAGGACTGGCTTAAAGTCTTTATCACAAATATACAATATTTTCGGATTCGAAACACCAGCGGTCGAAAAAGTAAGTGCAAGATAATAATTTTGATTCATGATTTTCAAAGCATATATCAGCACAATCATTAACACGTGTATTTCTTTCCATACATTTGGTTCACACAACACCGCGCTGAGCCTCAATACAAGGTACTTGAAAGCGTGGTCCATTAAATACTTCATAATTGAAAAAATATATGACAGGACATAGGTAGAACTGTATGGTGTTGCATTAAATTAGCACCATGTTTTATCAGATCACATCTAAATATCATTGCTAAAAGTCAAATATCTATACATGTCACACTAAGGTGTCATTTGTAACATATCATTATACTGATGCATTTCACACAGACACTTGGGGTCTGGAACACCCGACCCCTCCAGCCCAAACTACTACGCACCTGTATATATTTTTATCATCATCATTGTATATCCAGGCACAGACTATAAACACACAAGCAATGTTAAACTTATTTGAACTAATTTGAAAATATATTTAATCTCCCACTAGCTTAAAAATACACAAGATATAAACGTTCGCCAGAAATATCTCGCACATCCACCTTGAAAAATTGTCCCATGTTTACTATTTATGCAACTTTCCCATAGAATTTTGATGTTCTTTAATACAATACATATTTTTCTTCACGACGATGTTCATGATAATACTTTATCTTCACTGCTGTCAACAAAATACGTGAGAAATATTACAACTGTGAAAATTTTTGTTCCATTTACAAAATCTTTCGACTACGTAAGCTGTGGCTTCTGGCTTCGTACGATAAATACACATCGCGTAATGAATGTGGGAACCAGCTGGTACCAGTTTTCACTGCGCGAAAAATATTTACCATACGAAGCCGGCAGCCATAGCTGACGTAGTCGAAAGATTTTGTAAATGGAGCGATTTTTTTGACAATTGCAGAATTCCTCGCGTATTCTGTTGACAGCACTGAAAATCCAGTACTATCGTGAATATCATCTTGCAGAAAAATATGTACTGTACTGAAGAACATCAAAATTCTATGGGAAAGTTGCAAAAATAGTAAACATGAGATGATTTTTCAAGGTGGGTGTGCGAGATATTTCTGGCGAACATTTATATCTTGTGTGTTTTTAAGCTAGTGGGAGATTATATATATTTTCAAATTAGTTCAAATAAGTTTAATATAGTTTGTGTCTGGATATACAATGATGATGATGATAAAAAATATATACAGGTGCGTAGTGGTTTGGGCTGGAGGGTTGGGTGTTCCAGACCCCAAGTGTCTGTGGCATTTCACAGAGATGTTTATTGTTTCAATGAAGAACTATAGATCTAAGTTATTAAATATTGCTGACTTTCAGTTATACATATTGTTCATGACATTTCGAAATTTCAATCGGTTACTAGGATGTGATCATGTGATATCATATATTTACATTTTGCAAAAACGCAGAATAGTGATAATGTTTGAACCCTTGCGAATGAGGTAAATAGCAAATGGATATAATTATATTGATATATGACCGTAACTGGAATGTGTAAAACAAATAGTAGAACAACATCATCCTTTCATATACTGATGACAATTCGATGTGTTATTACTGACGTGGATTTTAAAAATTCAAAACTGTGCTGTCAACATTTTTAAGAATTTCTTACTGTTCAGTATTTAGGCGTAGTATATAGAAATTGAAAGCTATGTGAAACACATTCGTTTGATATGCATCAACTTTAAAATACACGAGGAGATAAATGCAAAATCTGTGAATTACTGATGCTAATATACAGGAAAAGCACCGATTGTTTGTCCGCACATCGAGACCTGTGCTATTTTTAGATAGCAGACATTGTCAGTGACGTCACAGATCCTTACATACGAGACAGCGCACTGAGCAGTGAGCTGTGTCTTTCCAATGCTCCTCAGCAGTTATCGCAGATTTGCCATATGCTTTAGTGCACTTGTTACTCTTAATGTCCAAAGTCGAATTATGGTGCATTTTAGGTCACTATTTAAAACTGTTAATTTTAAACTAAATATGGTATTTTTGAGCATTATGAATTTTGTTTGATTAAGAAAAGGCTGCACATGCACAGTGAAACCTGTTCACAGCAGTTTCGCCACAAGAGTACATAGCATGTACGCCACAGGAGTATACAGCAGCAGTTCACAGCATGTACGCCGCAGGAGTACACAGCATGTACGCCACAGGAGTACACAGCATGTACGCCCCAGGCTCATTTGCATGTGAAAAGTGTATGTGCCATGTACATGCTGTGTACTATTTGTCCAGTGTACTTCCCGCGTACTAGATTCCTCCAGCATACGTCATGTGTACTTATAATGTAGTCCACAGCATGTATGCAGCAAGTAGTACGCTACTGAGCTCATTTGCATGTCAAAAGTGTACTACAAACGTACTATCGGTGTATGTGCGGTGTATATCCTGCGTACTATTTACAGCCCTTGATTTCAGTACACCTCATGTACATGTCAAATACGCTGTATGTACACAGCAAGAGTACGCGGCAGGCCTTTTTCTTCTGTAAGGGTCATGTCACAAGGTTGCTCCTAAATTGAAGCATATGGAAAATGAATAGATTAACAATAACCTGATGGCATCAATTTATTTTATCTAAGAACTTCAAATCATGCAGTACTGATTAAGGTATACAATTTATACTGGTTGTAATAGCAAGAGCTGTCCGTAACAATCACACCAGGAAAGAATGAGCTAATGTTTCACAGGCAGTGCCTGACTACATATTTTCTGTAACTTCCATTACAAGATCTGTCTCCTTTTTAAAAGATTAATTAACACAAATTAAGTTTACAATTTGTGGGTGTTGTAGCAGATATTGTTACTAATTATTAAGTTCAAAATGTATGAACGAGTGTTTCAGTAGAATATTGAAAATTTATTGCCCTTGATAAAAGCTGGTTAATCTCTGGAATGGAATGAGCTTGCTGGACAGACAGTGACTGACCACAGTGTTTCTGTAATTTCCATGTTCAAACGCTATGGTAAATAGATAGATACTATCCCACATATACTTACTTGGCTACAAGAACAATAGGTAACTGTACTTTTTCTTTGATACCATTCATTCGGTAAGTTTTTATGTGGCTTTTTTTTCTTTTATGTGGCTAAAAGAACAATAGAGAGAACAAAAGATTAGTCATATGTAAGAACGTCCGTCCGTCCATCACACTTAATTTCTGATAAATAACTGGAGAACCAGTTGACCTAGAACCTTCAAAATTCATAAGCTGACAGGGCTTATACAGTAGACGACCCCTATTGTTTTTGGGATCACTACATCAAAGGTCAAGGTCACAAGGACCTGACTATGGAAAACCAATCCAATCAATAACTTGAGAACCACTTGACCAAGAAAATCGATACTTAATAGGATGATTGGACAGGCAGAGTAGATGACCCCTATTGATTTAGGGGTCACTCGATCAATGGTCAAGGCCACTGGGCCAGAACATGGAAAATCGTTTCAATCCATAAAGTGAGAACCATCAGGCCTAGAATGTTGAAACTTCGTGGGATGACTGGACATGCCGGGTAGATGACTTCTATTGCAGCCAACCTTCAGTGTCTCTTTGACTGTCGCTTATTGACTTCTTGCCTATTACTACTAATTATATTGGGGGAGAGCACTTTCTACGAAAGTACAACAGCATCTTTTAGTTAAGTTCACAATGCAGGAGTGCCGGTAAGAGTTTCAGAAAAACATATATTTTACTTTGTTTTCTTCTGCTCTTACACAATTTTAACTGTACTGTTATGCAAAAGAATGTTTCAAAATGCATAATTTCATGTCCCATTTTAAACTTTTCTCCTTGTTTTAGGTTTATCACCATTTTTTCAACACTAGTTTGGTAAAATGTTTTCTTGCTATGGTTCTGATTTAAGTCCCTGTAACAAGAGGGAATACAATGTAAAACTGTACATCGGTAAATCATTGTTTAGTCATATTACAGTGAAATACAGTTCATGCTAAAATTGAAGGAAATGCAGTTTTATTTCACTTTTTTCAATGAAATTGTCAAACTGTACCAGTGTAAGAGTAGCAGCATGCATTTCAAACATTTCTGACATAAAATGCTTTCTTTATAATTGGTCAATCCATAATAAACATAGTTTTTTTTAACAAGAGCTGTCTGTAAGACAGCACGCTTGACTTTTCTCAGCACTTGACTCTGAATTGGAGCTTTGCCAGTAAAAACTTTATACAACTTGAACAAAAAAATCTAAGTTAAAAAGGGGTATAACTCAAAATTCAGTTATGGGGATTGTTTCTCTGGGTGCAGACTTTGATAGTGAATAACTGTTTTAAGTTTCAAGTCAAAAGCATTGATAGTAACAGATATTTGACTTTATCAAAAACTTTAACAAAATTCTAAGTTAAAAAGAGGCATAACTCTGTCAAAATTCAAATAAGAGTTATGAGAATTGTTTCTCCTGGTGTAAACTTTGATAGTAAGTAACTAGTTAAAGTTTAAGCTTTGATAATAACATAGATATTAGACTTTATCAAAAACTAACTAAAAATTCTAAGTTAAAAAGGGGCATAACTCTGTCAAAATTTAAATCAGAGTTATGGGGATTGTTTCTCTTGGTGTAGACCTTGATAGTATATAACTATTTTAAGTTTAAAGTCAATAGCTTTGATAATATCAAAAACTTTAACCAACGGCTTGGCAATGCTGACACTGGGGCAAGTGCAATACCTCTACTTTTTCTTCAAATAGTCGAGCTAAAAAGGCATGGTTTGCTGTCATAATTGAGTATATAATCTAAGACTGACATACAGTCAAACTGTGTTCTTTTAAGCTCAACAGGACAGGCAAAATTTGTTCAGTTTTTAGCAGTGTGAGCAGTAATATATATATAATTTATACAAGGGTTGTGTAGGGATC
>NW_026462736.1:0-27693 GCF_021730395.1 Mercenaria mercenaria | reverse complement strand
TAAGAAATGCACTTAAAATTTTTTAGAAGTCCTTTGCAACTGGTACTGATAATTACCTGCAATTTAGTATGTTATGTCTGGTCGACGCAAAATAACTATAGATTTAAAATTGTCCTCAATTCAAAGCTTGAAAAAATATCAGGCGCACAGAGAACTGGCGATGGCATGATACGGGGCATTCAAGGGGATAAAAACTTAAAAGAGAAAAAAAAAACGTAAAAGAAAAATTGTTATACCTGCACAATTTATTTTACAGCAGATGTCGATAAATTTCATTATTCTAGTTTTCACGTCTATATTTTAGTACCAAAACACAATTACTTCATACATAATTATTCGGAAACAATAGCGTAATATATATTGTGTTACATTTTGTGGTTCAGACATTAGTTGGACTAGTTGTCCATATATGGTCCGGTCGTCTGATCCAGATGTGTCTATATCATGTGTCCGGTTGACTTTGTCCTTTATTTTGAAGGGATTCTGTGTTAGTTAATGGATTACACGAACGGGTTTATTTTAAGCAAAATAATAAACCTCTTAATTTCTATATTGTGATTATTGCGCATGTTAAGATATTTGGAAAGCAACAGTAATCGTCGAATTCAAAGCATCTCATTCTCGAATTTATTGCAGCGACGTACATTTGTCAGGATTTTAAAATCACCGCTCCTCCATACATGTTTCAAACGTTTGTACAAATATCAACTTCCTTATATCTCAAGTAGGCATACTATTACCACAAGTATCTAGTCATCCTAATTGCTCGTTAAGTATGTCTCTATTATCCTATTAACACCATTATAGACCCTTTAAAGGTAAAAAGGCGTGTTCCGATTCTTAGAATAAATGCTCTTATATCTCAGATCTGTCACGTTATAGGATTGGCAATATGATATAATAAAGCATAAAGCAAGAAGATGTTTACCGCGATATAAATCCACTGGGTGGGACTACATTTTTTGCTGAAACAAATTACTTGTTACTATGCCTCTGTACAATATCTGCATTTTCTTGATTCAGGTATTCCTAAAAGTGGGGTCTCTGAGACTGTACTTGAATCACTAATCCCTTGCCTATTTTGCTTCGGATGCGGAATTCTTTCATGTGACGAAGCTTTCTGAAGCGAACTGAAGACCAGGTGTCCTTTGTATCTTAAACATGGTTCAGACCTGTGGGCTTGTTCCATCTAATCACAAATTTGAAACGATTTTAAATTGTGTCGTTGTTGCTTTAATACCGAAAATCGAACAAATTTGTTGTTCTCTGGCCTTTGAAAAGACAGTGAGTACATATGCTATGGTTCCAAGGGTTGGTTTATATCCTTTGCAAGAGAATATTTGTAGTTGCAACGTGTCAGTTACATGCGTAAATCCGGGAGTAATTATTCTTGTACTATCTTATAATTAAGGAATTTTTGGTGGTTTAAGGAAGAGCTGGTTACATTTGCAACGACCGTTTCAATTGGGGGGCACCTGCTTTGTTCTTTCTTTGTGTATTTTTGCATCTGTTTTCTGTGTAATTTTATTATTATTCTTTCCTTGGTATATACTCAATGTAAATTACGTGTGTAAAATGTATACACTTACATTTTTTTCCCCATACATGGGGCATACTGCGTCTTTGAGGTGGGTTCTCCAACAGAAGTTTTGTCCTAGTTTGTTTTCCGTTAGCCACGTTTTAAAGGGTGACTGGACATTTATTTGATATAATCAAAAAATATGAATTTTAAATATCTATTTATCTATCCTTTCATCCGCTGATCCATGTATTAAAGTCTTCGTGTTTAAACTGTTTAATCCAAAAAACAGTTAATATCGTTTCATACACGTACACAATAATACGAGTTAATACAAGATAGAATGTTGATTGTCTGATGGCATAAGGTGACCACAAATCAATTTTTGAATGGCATTTGCGTTTTGTTTGGCATGTCACAGGTAACCTCCCTTTTTCCCAAAAGGGTTTAGATAAAATACCGTTATTAACCCCGCTTTAAGTGTATGTGTTTACAGGTCAACATTTCGTCAACTTCCACAACATTAAAACGCAAATTTCAGGATGTGGTTGCTGTTAACAAGTATTGCTGTAAACAAGTATGAAAAATTTATTCTCCAATTTCTTTATATTATGTCTTCAAGTTAATTATTTGGTACAAATTCAAGGCAAACACTGAAGTTAAATAATTAAAAAAACCCGAAGCCTTCAAATAAATATTCTTTATTTTTACACTCAAAGTTATATGGAATTCACTGCAATTTTTATGATATCAATATAAAAAAAGAGGACCCGTATGGTCTGAATAAGGGCCTGAATCGCTTACTGGACCTTGTGGGTTTAAAGACATCATAGTAAATATTCACAATTGTAATTGTTAACTCTAAATTCGGGCATTCTGGAATTTTAAACTTATATTGTATAAGATTTGAAGTATATTTTAAAAATCCACAGAGAAAGACTAACATTGCCCTGGGGGTGGTGATTCAATCAAGTTTGAAAGAACTCCAATTATAAACGGGCTAATTTACATGCAAAATATTTTAGCCTTACCTTATGGCTCTGAAAATATTTTTGCTATGTAAGTATAAACATGTATTTTTTTCCCATATAAAACTTAAGTAGGAACAATTTTGAACTCTGGGGTTTTTGATTTGAACATGTTAAAATATCTTAACTCTTGATGCATTCTTTTGAGAAGATTTAAGATTTTCCTGTAAGACTTTGCAAGCTCATTAGCACAAGCGGGGCAATTTTGACTCAGGAGGACATGATAAGCTCAATTTTAAGAGAGACATTCACTAGGCCATGCTACATAACAAAAATATGTTAGTCTGGGCCTAAATGAAAACTAAGAAATAATATTATAGGAATAAATTATATTACTCTATGTGAAACTTAAAGCCCCAGTGCAGATCCAATCTGACTCCGAGTCCCATGATTTGAACATTTTGAAAGAGAATGTACTTGCCACTTGCTTCTCCAAAATATCTAACTCTGGGTCCTTGTGATTACTTGAGATATTTTTAAGGTTTACAACATAAAATGGAATAAGTACTGAGTTCAGTCAAAGCGCCCTGATAGACAAGACAAAAGTTGATCACAAAACCTCACCTTGTCACAACATTTACACGAGCTAAAAAAATTCCAAGTATATGTACGAGGGTCATTCAATATAAAATGGAAACTATTAAATATCATTTAATCTGACTTAGTCTTACCATCAATTTGTCATAATGTTAATTGACTTTTCACCATTCTCACACTGTCAAGGTAACGGCGTTCCCGTTTGTACAATCGTGACTTTAATTTATTAGTAAAACCGCGATGCACGCTGGTACGATGAATACACTTGGATACAATAAAAACACTAAAAAATCAAACCTGAGAGTAACCCAAAAGGGCATTTCGCCAATAGGTATAATAGTATTTCTCTGGCTATTCCGGCTAGCACAGGGATAGCTAGAACCAATGGACAACTCGGAAATTCTGGCTGTTCAGAGGCTAGCCAAAGTAGCCAGAGCACTTGACATCCTGGATTACTCGCTACTCAGGCCAGCTAGACTAACCAGATTTCTGGCGACTCTGGCTGAACTCTGGCTATTCGGGCCAGCACAAGAGAAACCACCATAATTCTGGCTACTCTGGGCTGGAACTCTGGCTAGCCATAGTAAGCCAGAGTTCTGGCTACTCCAGCTACTGCTGGCTAAACTCAGTCCGAACAAAGGCTACTCTACTCTGGCCAGCCAAAGTGACTCAGAGTTCTTGCTACTCTGGCTACTCAAAATATCCACTTGAAAATAATTATTAATTTGAAATTCAGTTTTAATCGCTTATTTAGATAGAAATGAAATATTGATCGCGCCAATGAGGAAAACCAACATAGTGTGTTTGATACCAGAATGGATCCTGACCAGCAGGATCAGTGCCGTTCGCTAACAGTTTCTCCAAGTCCAATACGCTTTATTAAAAGCAACAGCATGAGCCTGACCAACTGCGCAGATGCCAGGCTGGTCTGGATCCATGCTTTGTACGCAAATCACCATGTTTGTTTTCTCATGGCACGGCTCAATTATTAGATTTCATAATCAAATCATCTAAGACTGAAAAAAAAACTTTTGTGAACATGGACCCTGGTTACTCTGGTGACCAGAGTAGGCAAAAACATGTTAAAATCCTAGAAACTCTGGCTACTCCTGGCCAATCTGCACTCCTGGCGGAACACTGGCTATTCTGGCTAGCCAGAGTAACCAGAGTTAATGACTTCTCTGGCTGAACGCTGCTACTTACTGCTCGTGTGTGAGCCAGAGTAAACAAGTTATTATTTTCTCTGGCTGAACTCCTGGCTAAACTCTGGCTGAACTCTGCTACTCTGGCTGCCCTGACTAATTTCACGCGCATGGAAGTCAATTTGGGTTGTGTTTCTAATCGATAAGCTCACTGCAGAGATGGAGCGTCTTCTGCGCATGCCCTGACGTGATTATCTAATGGCACGTACGGCAAAAATTCGCAATATATTGTGTGTTCGCATGCATTTAAATGTATAATATGTTATAATAATACTGACTAAAGGTTAGGGTAAGTTATACACCATGGTTACAAAATATATACATTTAAAGTACTTTTTAGTTCAAATTCTTCATTCTGACGTATACTGGAGTCTGTATATAAACCGGCGCTCAAACACTGCATTGAGTCACAGCTGTTTCTAATCCCGTTACCATACCCATACCGTACATGATCCGTAATCGAAACTAAATGTTTTGATCGGTAGAAAAGCGGAAACTTCCATTCGTTCATGACATCAAAATGCTTTTCGGAAACACCTTAAAATCCGCTTATTAAGAAATTCTGCTGTTTGATAATTTTGATATAACTTCTAAGTCCATTTGCTCAAACACTGAAAGAAGTATTCCGTACCAACCTTCGTTGTATTAAATGCCACTCGCCACACCCAACCACGTTGTAAAATTATTTTTTTTTTTTTTTGAAAATTAGCGAAATCTGATATGGTGACCTATCAATTTATCTTTTTATTTAGACTTGGTAACAAAACCAAAGGTATGTGCAGAGTTGATTAATTCTTTATGTGAAACTCGATAAAATAAGCAGAAGTACCAACTTAAAACTGACAAAAATATGCAAAAATAGCACTTGGGTCTGCTGAACAAGATTCCTTTTCTTACAAAATCATTTCTTTTGGATTTCCCATGATCATGTTTCAAAATAGATATATTGTTTTCCGTTATAAAAATGGCTTAGAATAATCAAATTTATGCTGATAATTGTACTTTACCTGAAAGAAATTTTACGGATTACCAGAAATTTGAAAAATGTTAAAATACACATATCTAGTGGCAAATAAATTGAAACAAAGCTGGTGACCTAGTATTTTTTTATTTCATTTATCAAATACATCATAAACAGATCTTTTAAATACCAAACATTTCATCAAAATCTAATTATTGAGAAAAAAATAACGAAGAAACTGTAGCGATCGTCCTAAAATGTACATAAATCCACAACTAGCAGAAAACTTTATAAGTGAAAGAAAATGATATAATTATCAAAGCATGGAGTGATCAGTGATCGAAGTCGCATCTCTAATATCTCGTCCGTAAAAATCCACATTTTTAACCAGTAATCATCTTCAAAGGTTCAACCTTTGAATAATTTTATTCCACTAGACGATATTGTTCCTTTATTGTGACTGTCTTTCCTCACCACCGACTATGTCCAATTTTTCTTTTTCTTATAGCATATTTTCGGTGCCCCTAAAGTGACATTTGTGACAGGAAAGGCCTAACCGGCGACGGTTAACCATCAAAACCAAATCAACACCCTTTAACAATATTTACAAATATAATTTACAAAAGATGATTATTAACAAATGAATAGAAGATGAAAAGAAAAAAAAAAACTGATATAAGAAGAAAATAAAAGGAAAGTTCCCAGTATCTCTAGATACCAAAGGTTCTTATAGTCCATTCTAATCTGACTGACAACAGGTCCTTTAATTTATGTGAACTTTAAGTCGCACAACAAAACATAGGCTTCTAAAATTCAGTCCCCTTTAAACTCTTGAATACGTTGATTCCGTGTAGCTCCCATTGGTGTTAGGTGATTGCAGTCCCTGAGCTGACTTCAGAGGATAACAAAAATCCATCGTCTTAGCGGTTTACTGGCACAACCAAGGGACGTAAAGCACTGCGCTGGGAATATCACATCCAGGCGAGGGAAGACCAGTAACCGGCATTGTACAATACCGTGTTATGCCATTCCCCAGGAAAATCGTCTGCGAAGAAGCTAAAAATATAATAACATATGGTAATGCACCATAGCAAAACAAATAAGTCAGGGCATAAAACAGCTCCTTTGGGTACACCATAACCTCCGTAGCTCCCAATGAAATAATACGTGCTACTTATACAAAATATATGTTCAACTAAGTTCATTGACGACATATGATTAAAAACCGTCCACTAATTACTTCCATTATAACAAAAATCCTTACTAAAAAGACTAAAGTTAAGTATGAAAAGATAGAACAAGTATATGATAAACATTTAGATAACGACATGATAAACAGCAGCTATTATTTACAACTACAACATTAACAAAATTCAATTTACATCAACGATATATGAATAGTTGCATCCGTATAATATCAAATGCCATACACTACAACGGACATTTAATTTAGATGTTGCTATAGAACTGGCACACAGTTACAAATTACAATAATATATACATACATGGTATAGACTTTCCATATAGATTTATTCATAACCATACATGAAGTAATAGGGCGTTTCCATAATTAACAAAATGTTTGACATAAGTTTTTGAAACAGTGCTTTACAATTAACACGAATAACAAATTCAGTATAAATCTAACATCTTATATAAACGAAACGTTTAGACTCCTCTTTCGAATAATTTACAAAAGTCTGAAAAATTTAATAAATCATCTGACATACCGAAATAGCAAAAATCACAAGCCGAAAAGTAAATGTTACGAATTCTGTAGAATGAACAAAAATTTACCAAATAAAAATCGTAATGCAAAAATCATACAAAAATCGTAACAAATAAAATTTCATTACCTTCGATCGAGCATAAATTTCTAGCAAGAAAATAATTCAGACATAGAATTCGTCCATAAATCGTAAGTGGTGTGGCTCAAGGCAAAACTAGTCCCCAGTCTATTTAAAGGATAATGTCCCCGCCAAAAACTAAATTTCATGGGATTCACGGCTAAGACCGTGGACTCTTACTATTTTCTATTTTCACGGGATTCACGAATAGCCGGGAATCTAACTACTTTGGCGCGGAATTTAAAATACAATTTGAGGGCCCATTATAGTTGTTTTGGGGATAAAAACATAAATTACTGAAGTTTATAAAATAATCAACTTTCTTATTACTGAACCGAATTAAATTAAATTTACATGGAATTAAGTATTAAATATCAGAAAAACATGAGAGTATATTTTTTATACGATGAAATCTGACATTTTACCTCAATAACTCAAAAATTTACCCAAAAAGATATGCAATAACCTGCATTTAACACTACAGATAAAATAAGGCCCGTATGTCAAATTTGTGACACCCGTCCCCCCTTAAAAGAAAATATATAATTTATTCTTAAATGAAAACAAAATGACATACTGAAAATAGCAAACAACACAACAACAAAAAAAAAAAACACACTGTCACTATCTGTACACCATATAATATACCACTGTCTAACCCCCCTCCCCTTTAACTCAAATAATCTGCACCACATTTACTCTACCAGTATTGCTGTTGATATTGATCCTATATGGCTGTAATGCCAATGCCCATCTCATCAACCGGAAGTGCTAAGTTTTCGCTTTTTAATCAAATAAGTGAGGCCGTGGGGGCTGATGATCTGTCTCTAATACAAAGTCTTACCGCACAAATACCGTTGAAACAAGCTACTGCCCATACTATACGCTAAACCTCCTTCCCTAAAAACACAGATACTTTTGCTCCCTAGTAGCAATTTTCTACTAGCATACGCTACAGGTAATTTCTCTCCAACACTTTCCAACTGAAGCAATACTGAGCCAAAACCTAAATCTGATTGCATCACCTTGCAATATAAAAGTCTGAACTAAAATCTGGTAACAACTTCAAATAGGCGGACCCATTAAGCTACCTTCAAAGTCCTGAAAAGCCTTTTTCTTGAGCTTTCACTTATTCACCCCACTCTACAAGATTAGGCTGACCCTTGTTTCGTCAAATCAGTGAGTGGAACTGCAATTGTTTTCTGCAAAAATTTTGGGATAAACTTTCTGTAAAATCCAACAACTACACCTAAGAATGAACTTATTGCCCTTCTTGGTTTTTTCGGTCTTTCGCATCCTGTATAACCTGTACCTTATTTAGGACAGGTTCAAGGGTCTGAACATCACCTATCATGTGCCCTAAAGACATTCTAACTTCAGAAACCTATAAAACACTTAGTCGGTTTTTGCTGTTAACTACCTCTCTTAGTCTGGTACCAACTCAGTAAGGGCTACTATACATGTCTGGCCATGTGATGTATACCACCAGGAAAACATCTATGAAGCTATCATAGTGCCCTAGGTCCTTCAACCTTCCGCATTAGTTCTACTAAACGTTGCAGGTGCTTAACTAATCCAAAAGGCATCTTACGGAACGGAACAAAACCTTTCGTCCTGGGTTTCAAAAGCATCATGGTTTTTGCCATATCAGACAAAGGAACCTGCCCAGTAACCTTTGCTCAAGTCTAGTTTAGAAAAATATCTATACTTTAGATAGCTTGAAAACATCTCCTCCATGTTTGTCAATAGGTTCAAGCATCGAAAACCGCCAGTTTTGTTGACCTGACACGAAAATCTATACAGAATCTTATACTGTTAACTTTTTTCCTTATGAGGACATAGGAGGAAAATGGAGCATTTTGATGATCGATTACTCCCGACTCCAACATATTATCTACTTCCTCATTCAACTAATGGCTGGAAAGAAAAGGAAAAGGATAAACCTTTACTCTTATCGATCTGTAGTTGACACGAATATCATGGTTCAACTACGTTAGAAATTCCATGAATATCTGTCAGTACATCCTAGAAATTTCTAACAACATCCTACTACTTCCTGTTACTTCTACCTGGTAACTCCGGATTTATCTCTGCATCTTTGTACGTTTCTGTACCCTGCTTTTATAGGACACAAAACTTATCAATTTCCAACTCTACTCGAAAACTCATCACTACTTTCATTCGGATCTAATCTATCATAATTCTCTCTGATCCTCCTTCTACAAAAGCTGCTCAACCTTACTTAATAATACCCTTATCTGGTATAGACTTACTATCATCCGCTTCCTTTCACAGTAACACTGTTTCGAGCAAATGTTTGATGAAACGTTTTCACTTTTCCGTCAACATCTAATCCTGTAATCTAGTCTATTTACTAACCCCTACTACTACGTATGGACCCTTCCAATGTAACAACAATTATTATGTTTCGTAGGTAACAATACAATTACCATACTACCCTGCCTTAAACCTCCTATCTCTAGCCTTTCCTAATGTAATACTTCTTGTATCTAGCACTACTTTTTTGTTAACTGTTGCAGAGCTATCTTAACACGTATCCTCCAACTTTTCCTTGCAAATCCATAACAAACTGGTAAGTGGTTTTACCTCATCTCTCCGTCTACCAGCCCATAACTCTCTTAGCACAGTTTATCGGTCCACGGATTGTTCTAACCATAAAGTAACTCAAAGGGAGAAAATCCCAAACTTTCCTTGCGGAACTTCACACGGTAAGCAAACAACATACATACAAATAACCTATCCCCAATCTCTAGTCCACACACCACATACGCTTCAACATCTGCTTTTTAAACTACCGTTAACTTCTCTACTAAACCGTTACACATAGGGGATACGGTGTTGTAGTATAAGCTGCCATAATGACAATAACCTACTTACTTCTGCCATAAAGTTCTGGACGTAAACTGCGATCCACAATCGGTAAGCATTTCCTCTGCACTCCTAATCTACTATACATATCTACTAATGCCTCAGCTACTCTCTCAGTTACAATAACAACGATGTATGCTATAGCTTCTGGATATCTATTAGCATAAAATCTACCAAAGTCAAAAATGTACCTGTTCTTCCTATCAGTCCCATAGTTCGATCGGACCAACGAATATAGGACGGCAACTCACTTAAACGGAGTATCAATCAAAGGCATTTTCCTAACGGAACTTTACTTACTCTACCCCTTAGCTATAGTACGTTGACAAATACTACATGACAGACAGTATCTCCTAACCTCTGCCATTACTCCTGGCCAGTAAATATCGCCTAAATACCCTATCACAAGTTTTTCCTTATACCTAAATGTCCTGACAGTAACGAGAATCATGTGCAACATCATCACAGTGTTTCTCTAAAGACAATTAGGGTACAATCAACTGTCTACTTTTGTCTAAATTCTAGGCGGTATACTCTCTATATAACAATCTATTCCTAATCACAAACCAAACTGAACCTTACATCTACATCTGCTTAATCGTACCTTCCTCAGCCTTCCTTTCAAACTCAAATCTAACGTGCTATCTTTCTGCTGCTTTTCTAAGAATTCCTCAACGTAGATACATCTTAAATCTGAGACGGAAACTTTAGCTTTACTTGCTTCTTAACTTTGGCTTGTGCCCCTAGTTTCTACAGCTTACTTCAAAACTACAAACTGAGGTTTCTAACAGCTCCCTCTACATTACCAATTATAACATCATTGAAGGATTATCAACAAACCAACGCCTCACTGTCCCCTTGAAATACGGACAATCAATATCTATATCAAGCTACATCTAGCCTAGTTCACTTCCCATCTATGTACTTACATATACGTGTTTTCTCTAAAAACTGAACTTTCTTCTACTAAGTTCCGTTTCACTATCACACTGTACAACCTGTATCCCGCATAGGCGATACATCCCTACCATTACAAGTACCGGGTTTGTTAGGACATGTACTACACTAAGTCAACCTAAACTCCTCTCATCACTTTAGTTCTATAATATCTATTTGCCACTATCTGACCTACTTGACTTACTCCTATCTCTATCTCAATTCCTTCTCTACCTCAACCCTATATCGGTCACGGCCTCTACCTCTATGTTATATTTTCCCTACTATATCTAATCACCCCTATATCTACTTTCCGTCAATAAACCTCTAACTCTGCAGTCTGCCATTGGTCACTATTACCAGCCGTACTTCCACTCCTACAAGTAAAAGACTATGCCCTATTCGACCACACATAATACACTTTCATACCACCAAAGGGTTGAAAACCTCTACCTCTATTAGCAAATAAACATTGCTACTACCTCTATTACTAGTGCCTAACATTACGACTAACAAGGATACTGTTCTTCTTAGGTATTTCATATGGTTTTATAGCTCTCCGGTCCTTATAGGTTCGATTCAACGACATACTTGGGACCGTCCACGAGTCATTGCAAACAAATCTGCATCTTCTGCTACATCCTTAGCTTTAACCTAACCTCTTACTACTCAAATTCTGTTATAGTACTCTATACATACATCTAAAAATTGGTCCCTAAGTATATAAATCTAATAATCCTTCGTACGTTTTCTCTAACCATTACTCAATCAAAGCCAACCATCTAATATCTACCTTAATTCTGGGTAGAAACATCACAAAGTGTCTCATTATCCCGAGCCTCTCAGTTCTAAACTTATTCTATAGCCATCGTCAGTGAGTCTTCGAACTGACGTACAAAGCGTGCTTTCAGTTTAACATAATCCTCCTATCTTCAACGGAAGCCTATCAAAAACCTCTCATTGCCGTACCCTTTAAGAAAGGAACGGTAAGTAAGTGACCAATCTCTTTATTCCCAATCCTGCGCAACAGCGTAACGTTTCGTACACATTCAAGGTACGCAAACCATGGAAATCAATTTTCTCATCAAAGGAAACATCTTAACCTTTACCTTTTTTCTTACTCATCTTTTCTAATCTGTCTTAAACTTATGGCTCAGTTTCTAATTTCCTACTTTCTTGCTACCTCTTCATCTGTTTCTAAACCTCCTAGCTAACATTAACTTCTCCTTTTCCGTATTTCAAACTTATCTGTTCTAACTTTTCGTCCGATTCTAACTTATATCTAATACTAACTTAAGTTTTTTTATTTTTTTTTTTTTTCCATTTTTACTCTAGTCTTTTCCTTTCTGTTAACACACCTAGCCTCTACCTCTATATCTATCCCTATCTGCTCTAACCGTTTGTCCTTCTCTCCTTCTCTCTCTGCTTCTAAACTGACTTTGTTTTTCATATTCTATCTTTTCTTTCTACAACCTAGCTTTCTAACTCAAACTATCTTTCTCTCTTCTAACCTACTATGTCTCTTTTCCTCACGTTCCCTAGCCTGCTCTATCTAACAAAGTTACGTAACCCGTCTCCCTTTCTAACCTAACACCCCTTTCCAACCTTCGTTAACTTCTACAACACTATCTATGTTTTTGATTTACACTACGTTTATAACACTATATAACACTACGCACATACAGCTACTATAACAACCTGAAAACCACTAATAAAACAATCGTGAGGGAATACTAGACTACACTAGTTTACACTAAGGCCTACAGTTAGCCCATGAAGCCAAACAAAATACTAAACTCAACGTATAAACTTACACAAAAATACGTCCTCACTAAAAATACACTATGTTAGCGCAACAGTACTATGTTCATAAGGTTGCATAGGCAAACAATCAAGAAAAAACAAAGTACAGTGACAGTAGGCTGTAACAATACCTTAGCCTTAATCAAATATCAATCAACTGTAACTAGTGTTAACACTTTATTGTAACAAAATAAAACAAAAATAAACCAAATGCTTTATCCTAAAGAAAAGTATAGGTATAACACAACAGTGTAGCACCTAAAACTAAAAGTATGATAAAAGGATATGCATGTAAACAAGCTTGCTAACGACATCACAATAAAAAAAAAATACTGTATCTCGTATGTATACAGTAAAACTAATACATATTAGGAATTCACTGGGAGAAGTAGTGCGACGCACAATTAAGATTGAGAAGGATAACACTCCATGGGTCAAGGGCGGTTCCACTCTCAGCACAAAAAAATGGTGGCCTTAATCATAGAGTGACACAACAACCCAAAAGAAAAATAAAAGGAAGAACTCACCCCAGAATCCAAGTGTCGTAAGCAACTGTCTATCAGCATCTGTGACCACAAAAGCTGGTAGCTGAAGCACGGAATCTGTCCCTTGTCTTGTCTGAGGTAAGACGTCACACTGAAAAATGAAATAAAACTATTATATGTGTACCAATAGAACAAAACAAGAGGAATCTTTACAAATTATTTTCTTGTCAGTTAAATGGGTTTAATAATGTACGAATAGCTACTGTGTCTGGCTACAATCCACTTCTCTGACACCATTGTGACAGAAAGGCCGACCGGCGACATAACCATTCAAACAAAGCAACACCCATTACAAATATTACAAATTTATTAACATAAGATGAATTATTACCAAATGAATAGATATGAAAAGAACAAAAAAAACTGATTAATAAGAAAGAAAAAAAAGAAAGTTCAGTATCTCACTATACAAAAGTTCTTATAGTCCATTCTAATCTGACGTGACACAGGTCTTTAATCTAATGGTGAACTTTAAGTAGCACAAACAAAACATAGCTTCTAAATCAGTCCCTTTCAACCGTGAATACGTTTGATATTCCGTGTTGCTCCCTATGGTGGTAGGGATTGCAATCCCTGAGCTGACTTCATAGATACCAAAAATCATCCGTCTTTTGCGGTTTTACGGCACAACCAACGGACGAAAGCTCTGCGCTGGGAATATCACATCCAGGCAGTGAAGACAAGTGAACCCTCGGCCATTGTACTACCGGGTATATGACATCACCAGGAAAAATCGGTCTGGCGAAGAAGCTAAAATATAAAACAAATGGTAAGCCACCATAGCAAAACAAATAAGTCAGGGCATAAAACTGCTCCTTTGGGTACACCCTACCTCCGTAGGCTCCCATAAATAAAACGTGCTACTTATACAAAAGATATATGTGCTAACTAAGTTCATACTCATATGATTAAATACGTCACTAGTAGTCTAATTACTTCCCATTATTACAAAAATTTACTTACTTAAAAGACTGAAGTTAAAGTATGAAATGATAAGAGAAGTATATTATGAAACATTTATAGATACGGACCATGAATAAACAGCAGCTTAATAATTACAACTACAAATTAACCAAAATCAATGTAAATCAAACGTTATATGATAGTTGGCGATCCATATAATATCAAATGCCATACTCTACAACGGAACATTATTAGATTTGCTATAGAGCTGGCACACCAGTTACAAAATACAATAATATAAACATACATGGTATTAGACTTTCCATAAGATTTTACATAACCAACAATGAAGTAAATGCGTTCCCATAATTAACAAAATGTTGACATAAGTTTTTGAAACATAGGGCACATACAATTAACACGATACAAATTTCAGGTAAAAATCTAACATCCTTATATAAACGAAACGTTTAGACACCTCGTTCGAAATAATTTACAAAAGTCTGAAAAATTTAATAAATCATCCAGACATAAAACCGGAAACTAGCTAAAATCACGGATGCATAAAAGTAAAAATGTTACAGAATTCCTGTAGAAGAACAAAAATTTACCAAATAAAAATCGTAATGCAAAAATCAAACAAAATCCTAACAAATAAATTTATCTTACCGATCGAGCATAAATTTCTAGCAAGAAAAATAATTCCAGACATAGATTCGTCAATAAAGTCCGTAAGGTGGTGTGCGCTAAGGCATAACTAGTCCAGTCTATTTAAAGGATAATGTCCCGCCAAATACTAAATATCATTGGAATACATCACGGCTAAGCCGTGGACTCTACTATTTCTATTTTCACGGGATTCACGATATAGCCGGGGAAAACTAACTACTTTTGGCGCGCATTTAAATTGACAATTTGAGGCCCATATAGTGGTTTTTTGGGGATAAAAACATAAATTACTGAAGTTTATAAAATATCGAACTTTCCTTATACGAACGAATTTATGAAATTTACATGGAAATTTAAGTTATGAAATAACAGAAAAACATGAGAGGAATCATTATACGTGAAATACTGACAATTACCTCAATAACACAAAAATTTACAAAAAGATGATGCAAAGACTGCATTTACACTACAGATAAAAGTTGAAGGGCCCGTATGTCAAATTTGTGACACATGTTTACACACTTTTTTCCACTTAGTAATTAAGATATTGTTCCACGCACTGCCTATGTACCAGAAATCGGAACTACATCTACAATTGTACTCTAACATCAATACTAATTATGAGTAGGGTGCTTTGGTCTGGGACAGACTTTAAAAGACAAACAAACTCATTAGGTGCAAAGTTAAAAAGACTACAATTTCTAAGATTAAAAACACAGATAAATATTAGTAAATGCACCAGAGGCCACCATTTCATACCCGTCTTTCAAAACATTTCCAGGGATATCTCCCTTGACCACCCTAACATGGGCAAAGGCATCCCTCCAATACCTACCTGCTCTCAGAGCTTGCTGTGCGCCTCGGCGGTTACGTCTTCGTTCTAGACTGGTGCACCCCACATTCCTATTCAAAAATCTTTGCATCCGGGCCTGACAAGTATACAGGCAACTAGAGCAAATTCAGTTGTACAGTATCATAGTTTATATAATCAAGTCAGTATATCGACATATGTTTATAAACAAACATAATTGGCAACGAAATGAACGAAGTTGTCCTCCTCCAGATAGAGTTTTTGAAGACTCGAGTTGCTATTTGTAACACTGGGAAACCCCTGAAAAAACATTGTGTCGTAAAGAAGTCTAGATTGAAACGCCTTCTGTCTTAAAGGGGAACCGGTATTTCTGGTTCCTTCTTTGTTATAATTTCTATCTAGCTGGATGCCAATATCACTGGTACCTTTCTATTTCTCACATTGTAACTTTTAAATGCGTACGAGACAAGCTACCTATTATAACTTCTAAATGATGTTATATATGTTTAAAATTGAATATACAAACGAAAAATACTTTCTGAAAGAAAAACTGCGAATAATGAGACTTAATGAACCACTTGTTAAGTGTATTATGAAATTTTAAGTTAATGATTAGCAATTTAGTTGTTTTAATCAAAACAAAATATGTAAGGAATTTGTGTGACAAAATGTTATGTTTTACACTATTGATTATCTTTTCCATACAAAGAAAATAGAAAATCGGACACAGAAATTACAAATTGGGACAAAGAATATTAGAATATTAATTTACCATTGTACCAATGTAATTTACATGCAAAATAAGTCATTTACATGAATGGATTTTTTTACTTTAATGTCCTTTCATAGTAATAGCTATGGTTATATATAAAAGAGGATCACGGATACAATTATGAATTTGAGGAACATAGTAATGATAATTGTTTGTATCATCGTCGTGTATTTGATAACTTTAAACGGAACAGTGGACAAGATTAATACCTTTTACAAGAGTTTTGATTGTAAACGTTTGATCATATGACCGAAATCACACTTGTCATAACCATAACATTTTATTCTTTTGAAGATGTTTAATTAGAAATTGTCAACACGGAAATTAGCACATTTTACCGATAATAACGAATAATAACGGACATGCTTTTCCTGTACCGATATATTATCATGTATGTATATTATCCGGCTTGCATTTAGAATGTCAGATTCCCTTATGTGACACAACTGAGAAATCATGAGCTATTACATAATTCTGGAGAGTTACGCTACGGTATTGCAAGAGAATTGGTCATTGCGGGGCAGAAATATTTTGATAGCAGTACGATGAAACTGTAAGACACCGGGTACTTTAACACTATATTATCCAAGAGGAGTAAACGTCCCTGCATTTCGTTCAGAGAGTATGAACATGTCTTCCTGAAAATCTTCAGCTAAGCAAAGACATCTTTTGCTAGAAACTAAAGAAACTCTTCTAAAGTTATGAAGGACAGTACATTAACGGATGTTAATCATGTGCAAAATTGTGTTTGTAATCCAGGAAATTTCACCTCTAGACAAACAAATGCGAGGGCATATAAAATAGAGGACATAGAAGAAGGTGATGATCGTATTCCAGTGAGTAATAACACGGCACCATATGACGGTTTAGTACGGAAACAGGTTGAAGGTATGCCGAAAGCTTTGTCATTATATTTGACAACCACAAGTTGGTCTTTTTGCAATAATGTCAGTCTTTAATTAACTATCCACTGTTAAATGGTAGTTATAATATATATATATATATATATTATATATATGGGCAGAGGACTGAATTAAATGTTTCTTTCAGACTAAGAGGCGTAGCTGAACCGAAAAAAAAAACAACAAAAAACAAAAAAAAAAATAAACACGCACTATGCCTAGCGGTGTGAGGGCATCCTCCCACGAAATGTTTTTTGTTCTGTGAGTTTCCTTTCGCGCGAGAGCCATGTCCGTACGTTTCAAAATTAAGGCTCACATATAATGGCCCATGACCTCTTAAAGAGGTTTATCAACAATTATTTCACGGAACAGAATTTTTTGTAACTTTGCATATTTATAGATTGATTATGAAAAGTTAAAAATAAAAAATAAAATGATGGTTACCCGTGCATTCTTTTTTCAATATTTAACAGATTATTAAGAACACCAAATCTGTATTTTTGTCTGAAGAAACAATACATACATGTCAATAATAAAACAGACTGTAAACAACTGTTATTCAATAGTTCACTCTGATGTTACTGTTTATGCATCACAATTGATGAAACCACTATACAAAGCATAAAATGACAACGAAATAGATATATTAACCTCAGAAAAATTACTCTTGACAGATGTCGAAAGTATCTGAACTGAGAAAAAACACGAAGTATTTCTTAAATGATTATGAAAAATTTAGCGACAGAATTTTACCCAAATTTTATATTATGTAAGCTAGAACTAGACAAAAAAATCTAAAAAAAAAAAAAAAATATCAACCCTTTGCTTGTTTCAAGAAAAAAAATTAAAAAAATCTTCCACTCCACCCACAAAAAGTATTTTTTACATTACCACCCACTCTAAACATTATGAACATTTTTTCTTACAAAACAAATTGCACAATGTTATTAATCAGTTTTCTTAACCAATTTTTCTTATTTCATCGCTGCGGAATAAAGCTCCTTTAAAGGTTGCATGCCTCTAGCTCAAATACTTATTGAGATACGTGCTACACAAGCTTACAATATGCCATACGATAAATTTTGACCACATCAAGGGACATAAAATCTGTTAACTGAGTGAAACCTCAAATAAAAAACACTTGTGCACAACATCGCATGCTGAATTTAATTATTGTGTGGTTTCATGACTCTTGGCGCATAATACTTTTGAGGTACATGCGACAACAAATTATTTTAGACCCTTCCCTTTATGTACATATTTGACTGTCAAGGTGCCATAACTACTCTGGTCTTACTTACGTGAAATGCGGGAATGGGGCACAACGTATAACAACATTTTTAGGGAGTCACATTTGAACTTGAAGGAGTTAGATCTAACGTTAAGATTTTACTGGAATTTATTTGACTTGGAGTCGGCTTCATCATTACTATACAAATAGTTTACTTTCAAATTGGCTGTCCACAATGTATTCCGATTCGAGCACCTTCCTACGAATACTTCCTTTCCAATAAAACACCCAACACTATTAAAGGTAAAATATGGATGCACGACCCTATAAAGTCCTGTACATAAGATATTTATTTGCGCGATGTGCGCTTGCATATTCCGACAAATATGGCACCTGACGGCCCGAATCCTGGACTTTACAGCGGTTATCGCTTGCTGCGCGATTTAGCTGCGCACAAAATATTGTGATGAACTCCTTTAAGTAAATGACAAAGGCGGGGCACATATAGTTTTCATATTGTCTTGACTAATGGGCGACTGATTCGTATGCTTTTAAAACAATGGTTATCTGGTGACTGTTTGGGGTGGGTTTCTAAGATGTGAAGATCAAAACGGTGTTTTGAATTAAATAGCTTGAGGTTAACAAAAACTAATAGTAGCACTAATACCGATCATTCTTACGTCTGACACAATCGTAACTCAATTAATATTCAATACCTTTGAAATAAAATTTTCATTAATTGCCCAGAATAGATATCATCCAACATGTTAAACGTTGATATTGGCTGATGATGAGTCTTCAAAATAAGGGTGATTATTTTCGAGTGACTGATCGGGGGAATGTCTCGCAATAGCGGAATTTCGAAAAACGGAGGCCATTAAACTACATTTTATATATTGCTCAACATGACGGTAATTAGGATATAACTTCTGTATAAAGAATCGCAAGTATTAGACATGCCTCGGGCCTCTTGCTTGCCCTATCTTTTCTACAACGATGTTAATTCTGTCAGTCTTTTTCCACAAAAACACGGACGGATTGTTTCCCTATTTGCCCTATTTCATAAAAAATGAACCATTCTGTTTTCTAGTAATTTTTTTTTGCTTTAGTTATAATTAAAGTATTGTAAAGAAAATAATTGAGTTGTAATAATTATATCGATATAAGAAATACGAGCATCATAACCCACAGTATGGACCAAAATAAGACAGCATGAGATTTTACTCTTATTGTTTTTGCCTTATTACGTGTTTATATGACATATAAAACACTTGCCGTTTGTATTGAGTATACGCATTCTGAATTTATTTATTACAAAGCTAATCTTGAACATACATTTTTATATTCTTATGTGTTATAAACAAAGCTTTTACTTCAGTTCCGACTGGTGAAAGGAATTTTTTTTCACAAGAGCTTTAAGAAGATTAAGCGTGATCATATCTTCCCTGGAAAAATCTAGAAATTATCAGATAGTAATAATCTGATTAAAAATCGTGAAAAGGACAAACTATGCACCTAACTAGATGAAAAAAACTTTTTGTCTTTGACTGTCAGTTACACTACTATGATTACAGTTATTTATTATTGATAAATACAAAACTGTAGTTGTGCATGCCATCTATGTTAATTATACATTTTTTCCCTCAATTTAATTGATGAATACATACTAATTATATAGAGTACGAGTGCGTGAAAGGTTTGCACTTTATAGACGACGCCATTTTTAGGTCCGGCATTTTTTTGCATTTTCAGAAATAATAATAAAAAACTTTTACTTCTTCACTTCTGAAAACAAAAAACCTTCCGCACGTGCGTCAGTACGTATGTCCAGCTATGCGCCTGAAAGTGTAGTTCATTCCTGCGTTAGTTGTGCACATTTGAAACAAATGTTGTTCTACTATGGAGTCCCGGTGCTACAATGCTTTTTCTGTTTGCTTTTTGCGTTTTGCTATTTAGTATTTGCGTTTTGCTTTTTTGCACCGGGATTCCATATTATGCAGTTTTGTACATGTTACAAAATACTACACCCAAAGCGCAAAAAGCAGCATGCTGAACGCAAAAACCTTGAAGTAAAACAAACAAAACAAAAAACAGCAAAAAGCAAGGAATTAAGACGCAAAAATACCAAACCAACAAAAAGCTAAAAAAATGAAACGTTAATTGTAATCGAGATTTCGCAAAATGCAACCGATTGCACTGCTATAGGAAATTAAAAATTTTACCAATTATACTTTTTAAAGGTTCTTTAACGTTTGAAGCTTTGTGCTGTATACTTTCCAGGTCCTTTGGAACCATGAGTCCATTCAATATATGTGTTACAGAGTTTCGCTTAAGCCGGTGCTAGGGAGCGTGAGAGATGTTGAACATTTCATTACATCTCAACCGGGTCTGCTATTATTATTTTTGATTGCATTCTTTGCTTCCAAATAATTTTTTACAGAGTTCATTATTTATAGCTATAGGTATATATTTATAAAGAAGCAAACTAGCAAAAGACAAATAGCAAAACGCAAGAAGCAAAACATACATACAAAAAGCAAAAGTTTTAACGCAGAATGCAAATAGCAAATAGTAAACAGCAAAAAGCATGTTGCACCGGCATTCCATAGTTCTACAGTGAATTATATTACATCATATTTTTAAAGGCTTTATTGTATCCCAAGGTATTTAGGCCAACAAAAAAGATAGGTATAGGTTATAGGTCTTTTACTGACATTCTAATGAAATTAGTTTTCCTAAACGGAACTCAACATAGTTATGGCAAAACGTAATACCAATTTGCATATCAATTAGTAGTCTATACCCGATATATAGTTGAAAATATTGGCAAGTTCAATCAACAACATCTCCACCTCAAGTAAACTGAACCACACAGGACACCCTTTTGTGAAAAAATATCAGTAGATCGTGACTTTTTACAAGATTTTATCAAAAAATATCTGATTGTGTTTTATTATAAAAAAGGTGACTTGAGAAAAAACTGGTAAGCCTGTCAGGAGAAAATTTACACTGTTTGTAAACAAAATCAAGCGGATGAAATGATAAATTTGCTACCAGTTAATACACTTCTTGAGTAGTTTTTAGAACACAGTATTACATTCTTATTTAATTAGAATACAATATACAGGTTTAACTATTTAAGCGACAATAACATTCATGCAGAGTATATGCGGTAAATCACGTGGTTTATGTACTGGCGGAAATCTTATGTAAGCTTGATGCTGATGTTAGTTGTATATATTTGTCATCTATGAGAATGGTTGTGTATTAAAAGTATTTAAACCACAAAGTGTTGTCTATATAATACTGCAATTCAAGAAACTAGTTAAAAGATAAAATGTAAGGGTAGACTTCTCGGAAGCACAGAGCACTAAACACACAGCCACAGAGACACGCATTTGCAAAGTAGTACACAACCAAAAGAAGTTTGACAAATGGAAAAATATTTCAGACGGTTTGGCTTCAAACATCCAACAAGTACATCTTAATTTATGCTAAAATGCTAAATATGAAGGAGGGAAGGAAAAGGTAAAGGGGGCAAAATGTGTCGGTGGAGGTGAGGGGAAGTTGAACAAGGGACGCATAAGCAAAGGGAAACCTCATGTTCCTTAATAACAGTCATACTACAATGTAAACCCCAATAGCGCAAACACTCATGTACCAAAGATAAACATACATCCACACCCAACTACTCAACTAAATAACAGAGAAAAACGAACTAGCAACACATAAGAAAACAGTAGGGCATCGTTTTTTACTCACAAGCATACAAACGCACCCACACAAGTAGGAAAAAAAAACAGAAAGTGTACCATCTTAGGATTCCGGCAGCAAACAAAGGGGAGCTACAAAAACTTACATAAAGGGGGAAGGCAAAAAGTAGCGTAGTTGTAAGGGAAAAGAAAGGGGCAATAGGGGGAGTGAGGGGAAAAAACGCTTATCAACAAGACAAGAAAACATTACGCAACAGACAATACAAAGACAGAACAAAAAACATTTGAAAATAGGGACAAAACCGCCCTGGAACGGTCATTAACCTATATGGAAGGAAACTGGGTGGTTTGATAACGAATTTAGGGCATGCCAACCTCGCACTTACCTATCATCACAAGTAAAAACATCACAATGATAATAAAATCCCCGCTTAGAAAGGCTTCTAACATAAGTGCAAAAATAACAGATAAAAAGTTTTTAAAACATAAAATTAAGGAAATTTAAAGGTATAATAACAACAATGTACTCAATAACTTGTCTGAAGTCAGAGCAACAAGACCTTACTTTTAAGGGCACGACACAAGAATACAGTAAGACAAAAAATAAACCCCTCCTCCGTTTATTAGGATTTAGGAAAAGCATCAATGGAGTCTTACACTTTAATTAGTCAACTGTCACACACAAATAGAAAGCGTTGCAAGTACTGTAGAAAGGGGTCAATCACTAAACATGCACTGTGCTTTACGGTTTTCGCATCGTATCCTCTTTTGATAATTTTTTTAACCCATTTTACAAATATTTGATCAAAATAAGGGCTATGTTTAATTAGTCGGCTCTGCTGTTAGCTCACTATATATATTTTTAGACCGGTAGGATAACTCTCGCTTGTTTCTCCCTATTAATTGAAAGTTGGATATAAATAGCAACAACAAACCTACTGACTTTAGTGAACTTTTCAAAATTCGTGGTGAGCTAAAGATGCAGAAAGGCAATAGCTGAACTTCGAAAGTATAGCTTTCATTTTTAAGGATACACTAAGGGGTGAATTGGCATTTTTGGAAACATTTTTTGTTTTTATTTAATATAAGTTCACCATACTTTCCTCTGTCAGATGCCAAAAGAATAAATTTAAAAGATCAAGTATGAAACTTTTATTTGATTAATTTCCTCGATAAATAGTAAAATATTTGACATGTGTTTACAATGAGAACAGCAAGGGTATATGTTTAGACATGGTAGTTCTGGACCATCAGCTTAACATTTGATTGCCAGAATCTCATTGATTAAATTAAAATGTGGTCATCCAAGGCTATAGAGGGAGCATTAATCGGGGTTATATTGCTTTGATGTAACAGAAATAATATGCGTAATTTTCACCAGGCGAATATAAGGCTGTCCTGGTAGAGAGGCCCAATAACGTGTGAAAATTGAACTGTCGACATATTAATACATGGAAACGAAGGGTGTAGTCTGACACGTTGGCAAGAATAAAGGACATTAAATCTTTGATGAAGGAGGATCCTAAGCATAAAGTTCATATCAACACATTTTCATCTTTTTCTAAGAACAGAATTTCACAACTTTGTAAAATAAGCGGTCTGTTTCTTTGAATAGTGATCTATAAAAGTGTATCACAGTTTTGTTTAATAAATCAAGCCGTTGTTTTAATTATATCACTTTTAATTCAGTGAGGAAAGAATCGGAGACCAAAAAGTAATTGAGTTCGTCCTTTTTTTCTGACACTTCAGAGAAAATTTGAGATACAGTTTTGTAGTTATTGGACTGCTATATAACACCCAAAATTTTGGCTAATTTAAAGTTGAATCTGTTTGAAGATGACAACATTTTACAAAATAAATTATTATTTTAACAGAATTTTGATATATAAAGTCTTCCAAAATAATGCCCTGGTATAGCTTAATATCTTCCTTCTTCATTTTGGTATGCTATAAAATTAAGCATGTTTTCTTTTCCTTTGGAAAGTAAGGCATCCCCACACTACTAAGTTTATCTTTAAAAAGAAGAAAGACACAGTTTATTATTTATATATTTCTTTGCGAAACTTGGTCCGTTCATTATATAGACACATTATTTGTTGTGTGCAGTCCTTGTATTTGGAAGTTGCTCCGTCTCCTCGAATGTAGGGGGAACTATGAATACTATGAATACTCATTAGTTCTGTACCATTTCATGATAATTTTAACCAATTATTTTCAGTTATGAAATAACATGAAAATAAGTCAGTTCTTTGTTTGAAAATCCTTCGCTTGTCATTGGATAAAAGCATGTTTGAAGTATAAGGCCATTAACAGAAAAAAAAAAAAAAAAAAAAAAAAAAAAAAACAAGAACGAAAAAGGAGTTTTCAAATATATACACATAGAGGTCAAAGGTCAGATACAAGAATGACTTTTTCTGGAGCATTACGTCTTCATGCATGGAGAGATTTTTATCTCGGCTCTACGACGTACATTGTATGGAGAGCTATCCTACTCGACCTTGCGTCGGCGTCTGTGTCGGCGTCTTTTCGCGTCGCCACCTCAGCTTTGATGCACTTTCTCTTTATCCTTGTTATTACCTGATGGATTTGGTTCAAACTCAAAATATTTATTCCTCACCATCCCCCAAATCATATAGCACTAGGGTCATAACTCTGGCACCAATATTTCATGAATTATCCCCTTATACTTCAGTTTAAAGCTTTGGTGCACTTTCACTTTATCTCAGTTATTACTGAATGGATTTGATTCAAACTTCAAACAGTTGTTCCACATCATCACAAACATCATATGACACAAAGTTCATAACTCTGGCACCATTTTTCATGATTTATGCCCCCTTTATACTTAGAATTTTATGTTAATTTTGATGCATTTTACTATATCTCTGTTTTTCAGAAGGGAATTGATTCAAACTTAAAATAATTGTTCATTATCATCGCCTACATCATTTGACACAAGGACCATAACTCCATAACTGTGACACCTGTACTTTTGTAGCTATTCCCCTTTTTACTTAAAATTTCAGGTTATAGTTTTTATGCACTTTAATTCTATCTCTATTATTACCGAACAGATTTGATTCAAACTTTAAGCAGTTGTACCACATCATCATCCACAATATATGACACAAGGGTCATAACTCTTGCAAAATATTATTTCTAATTATTCCTATTTTTTGCCTAAATTTCAGGTATACATTTTGATGCATTTTTATCTCCAAATTGATTTGATTCAAACATTCAATAATTGTACCACATTATCAGCCACATCATATGATACAAGGGCCATAACTCTTGCATTAATATTTCATGAATTATGTCCCCCTTATACTTAAAATTTCAGGTTAATTGTGTCGCACTTTCACTATATCTTTGGCTTTATTTAATGAATTTGATTAAAACGTAAGTTCGTTTTTCCAGATCATCATCCTTATCATATGACACAATATCAGTAACTCTGGTGAAAAACTTTTATGAGTTGTTTCCCCATTTTACGTAGAATTTCAGTTAATCTTTTATGTTTTTTACCTCTGTTGTTACTAAATGGATTTAATCAAACTTAAAATGGGTGTTACACATCATCACTCACATTATATAACACAAGTTTGATAATGCTAGCAGCAGTCTGTTCTGAGTTATGCCCTTCTTTTATAAATAGAATTTCCTGTTCAATTTGCGATGCACCTTCGTTGTATCTCCGGTATTACCTAGTAGATTTGATTAAAACTTAAAATAGTTGTTCCGAAATAGCCGCATAATATGACACATGGTGCATTACTTTCTTTTGCAGAAGTTTTCCATGAATTATGCTACTTTTATACTGATTTAATGTTTTAAAACTTAAGCTATTGTCCATTATCTTCATGCAAATTTAAGTCATTAAACACTCCAGCGACAGCTTCAGTTTCCTCATGCTATTTTTCACTATCTAGCATCAAAATAGTCCAGCGCGTTTTCTCCTGTGAAATCTCTTGTGATGTACTTTGGCACAATTGTTCACCATCATGAGAAGGAGTGTCAAGCACAAGAACCAGGTTTCCAAATTTAGAAACACGTCCCTTTGTTGTTATTATAAATATCTTATATTGTAACTTTTTATTACTGGCCAAACCACTTTTCTGTGGTACAACATGCATGTTACATACAATTTTGTAGATAAATTTTGATCTATTGCTACCCGGTAAGGATTATTGTGTAGACTTAGATTTTTATGCCTTCGAAAGGAGGCATATTAGTTTTCAACTGTCCGTCCGTTCGTTCGTTCGTTCGTCACAGCGTTAACTTTTTGCATGAAGGCACTTTACTCGCGAACCACTGCACCCAGGACCTTCAAACTTCACATGCTGATAGTACTTATTGAGTACACGACCCCTACTGACTTTGGGGTCACCAGGTCAAAGGCCAAGGTCACCAGGTCAAAGGTCATTGCGCTGCGGGGGCATTTGTCACCATTAGTGACAGCTCTTGTTGTATTTTTTGTTGTTGGATCGAACGTCGCACCGACACATGATAGGTCCATATGGCAACTTCTAAAATAATTCTGTTTTCATGAATCTTGTCATTACCTACAAATGGAGAAACTAATTTATAATAATTACCTGCCCAGAGGTGAAAAAATGCGGCATTATTTCATTTTTTCATTACGTCTTATCAACTGCTTTTCAACTCCAGATGGTGAGCTAAATTGATGCTGTTACCATCATTTGTTACTATGCACTCTTTAACAAATAATTAGTGTCACTATAAACAATTTTAATTTGCTCTTTGTACATTTTATGATATTGCATGAGCTTTCCTTGAGCTTTTCTTCGTCAGATGTTTACTTGATTGAATTGAAGCTTTTCTCAAGTTTCATTTTAAATTGTTTTCTTATGATTCATGTTTTAGTTTTAGACTTAAATTTCAGTCAAACCAAAACATGTTTAATACTAAAATGTGTAGGGTTAACATCTTCAACCTAAAAAAAGTCACAAACTTTACAGTACTGGTCCGTGTTTTCAGTATCGCGTGTATCTCCATTTGCAGCAATCACGGCAAGACTCCTCGCTCTCATCGATACAATGTAGTTACGAATATCACGCTGCATAGTATTTGCCAAAACAGTTGTTATGTAACGCAAGAGTTCGACGAGAGTTTGTCGTTGTGGCAAGTCCCTGACCTCCTCTTCAGTAAGTCCCATACATGTTCTATGAGGTTAAAGTCGGGACTTTTCGCTGGCCATTGCATGATTCTTACGTTGTTTTGTGTGAGCATATCTCGCGTTATCCTGGGCTAACACCATTCCCCGACTGGCATGGATGTGTGGAACAAGTACGGGTTGGATAATGTCATCCTGAGATTCCCTTGAATATGGACTACTGGAGTCTTGGTGTGCAAAGAAATCCCTGCCCACACCATAACTGATCCTCCCACAAAACGATCGATC
>NW_026462735.1:0-19613 GCF_021730395.1 Mercenaria mercenaria | reverse complement strand
ACACCAAGTTCGATATGACTAGTAATTCAATATGGCCACAGTAAATGAAGGGCAATATTAACACCATTTTCCGATATGACTAGTTGAATATGGTACAGTAAATGAAGGTGAATATAACACCAGTTCCATATGACTAGTTTCCAATATGGGCCACAGTACTGAAGGTCATTATAAACCACCAAGTTCCGATAGGACTAGTTGAATATGGCCACAGTAAATGAAAGGTGATATAACACCAAGTTCCGAATATGACTAGATTGAATATGCTCACAGTAAATGAAGGTCAATTAACCACAAGGTTCCGATATGAATTGTACAGTTATGGCCACAGTAAATAGAGGGTCAGTATAGCACCAGTTCGGATATGGACTAGTTGAATATGTCCACAGTAAATGAAGGTGAATATAACACCAAGTTTCCGATTGATAGTTCAATATGTGACCTAGACTTGTAATGAAGGTCAATCTAACACCAAGTTAGATATGAGGACACTAATAAGAATAGTCATCTAGTCAGAAGAGGATTTGTTGAAATATTTACGTGTATTTACTGTGGCCATATAGAACTAGTCATATGGGGTACTTCATGGCATATTGACTCCTTATCTTGTGGCCATATAGAACTAGTCAAGATGGTACTTGGTGCTATATTGAATGTATTTACTGCGGCCATATAGAAACTAGTCAGATAGGTACTTGAGTGCTATATTGACCTTATTTACTGTGGCCATATAGAACTAGTCAAATCGGAATATTGACCCCTTCTCTGCACTTGTGCCTATAAGGACTAGTCCAATGGGTACTTGGTGCTATATTGATGTGTATTTACTGTGGCATACTGGACTAGTAAAGGGGTTTTTGTGCTATATGACCTTATTTACTGTGGGCCGTACAGAACTAGTCAGACAGGTTACTTGGTGCTATATTGCCGACTATTTACTGTGGCCCATATAGAACTAGTCAAACTGGTACTTGGTGCTTATATTTGACATGTATTTACTGTGGCAAATTTTGCACTAGTATATCGGAACTGGTGTCCATATTGACTTCTAGCAACTAGTCAGTTGGTACTTGGTACTATATTGACCTCTATTACTGTGGCCATATCGAAGTAACTCATTTTCGAACTTGGTGTTATATTGAACCTCTATTTACTGTGGCCATCTAGACCTAGTTCGACTGGGTACTTGGTGCTGTATTGACCTCTATTACATGAGGCCATATAAGAACTAGTCAGATGGATACTTGGTGCCTTTATTTGACCTCTATTTAAATGTGGCCAATAGAACTAGTCATATAGGTACTTGGCGTTATAGTTTGACCTCCTATTTACTGTGGCCATATTGAAACTAGTCAATATCGGCACTCGGTGTTATATTGACCTTCATATACTGTTGGCCATTTTTTTAATTGAACTAGTCATATCGGAACTGGTGTTATATTCACCTTCATTTACTGTGGCCATATTCAACTAGTATCTCGGAACTTGGTGTGCTATATTCACTTCATTTAACTGTGGTTCATTTTCAACTAGGTCATTCGGAACTTTGTGTTATATTGACCTTCTTTACGTGGCCATATTAACTAGCCATATCGGAACTTGGTGTTATATTGACCTTCATTTACTGTGGCATATTCAACTAGTCATAATCGGACTTGGTGTCTATATTCACCTTCATTTAACCATGGCAATATTCAACTAGTCATATCGGAACGTGGTGTTATATAGACTTCTTTTTACTGTGCCATACTGTACTATCTATTCGGAACTTGGTGTTATATGTCCTTCATTTATGTGGCCATATGAACTAGTCAGATCGGAACTTGGGTTTTATGACTTCATTTACTGTGGCCTTATTAAAGGCTAGTCATTATGGGAACTTTGTGTTATATTGACCTTTATTTACTGTTGGCCATGTATAGAACAAGTGAGACAGTATTTGGTGCTATAATGACATCTATTTAGCTATCTCCACATCTCCTCTTAATTTTGAAACTTCCATTAAATATTCACAACATTCCAACAGGTGTTTGCCTGCTGAAATAATCCTACTATTGATATTAAGTTAATAATGAAAGGCAATAAACTCTAAATTCATCCAACTGAACCTAAACATAAACATCCTCTTTTGATACTGAAACTTTCTATAAAGATCTGTTTAACTTCAAACAGCGGTTGAAGAGATATAACTCTAATAAGAACTGGGGCCTATTCATTAAAGCATCTTAAGTAATAGGATATAAGAAATGATTATTTACTTAAGTTATCACTTTTGTAACAAATTTATTTTTACTTATAAGTATATCTTGTTAGTCATAAAAACAAACTTAATAAGTAATTTTTGGCTTTTCTTGGTGGACGAAAACATTCAAAGAATAAAACATTAATTCAGACAGATAAACATGCACAATAATGTTTAACGTGCTTTTATCTGGAAAAACAACACTATAATCGTACTCACGACGCAATTTTGTTTTTGACTAACCATTTCTTACGTATCTTAAGTTTAAGTGTTTTATGATAGGACTTAAGTTTTACTTTAGACTTAAGCTGAAATCACCACAACTTAAGTAAAATCTTCAACTTAAGTCAACACTCTATACTTAAGATGCTTTATGGAATTCGGCCCCTGTACTATAGTAAACCATTGTGGAATAATGAAGGGCGATAATTCGAAAAAATCATCGAACGGAACATGGAAGAATAATAATAGTGGGCATCTATCGTCTGTATAGTGAAGCTTCCTAACCAATTTTCATAAATTTCACCCAGTGGGTGCTGAGAAAGACTCAAAACAAGAATTGTACAGGGTCCCAGGAATATATGTCCACTTAACAAAAATGCAATAACTTTTCACAGGAAGAGTCACCACATAAGAAATTATATCTCATTGAAAGAGCACCTACATAGGTTTTTGCACATCAAACAATTACATGATTATTGACTTACAGTTCTATAGTATATGTTCTAAGTGACCGCCATTATTTTGCCTGACTAGCTCATCCGTCTCTAAAGTCAAGTATGACGTTGGACATGTGTCTCTTTTCTTATCATGGCTCTCTACGAATAGCGCTTTTAACTCTTCTATTGGATGTTGGTTTGGGGTAATAAACATTTCCTTCAAGTTACCCCCATAGATGAAAGTCCAGGGGGCTGAGATCTGGTGAATTTATGATGCCAAACTTTCTCGTGTTTCAAAGAATCAGCGGGTGCCAAATGTTTGCTTAACCACTTTAAAAAACATCATTTGCAGTGCTGTGGGGGGGGGGGGGGGGGGGGGTTCGCCCCGTCTTGTTGAACCAAATCTTTCAATCATGTTCCCTTTCTTATCGTTAGGATGAAACTTATTCTGCGAATTTTCAAGTCTCGTTTAGCACTACGGTACAACACTCGCATTCTCTCGTAAAATGGAATGGCACGATTCCGATTATCCGGATTTACTCATGCCCCCAGCCCAGGACGCGTAACTTTCATAACTATGCAGGGACTTCTCGTCATGAAAGTCAGGTTTGGTAGATCCCCAGAACCTGATGTTTTGCTTATTGACCTATAGCCATCAGATGAAAATAGTTGATTCGTTCACTAAAACCAAATACTGTCTGTTAATTTTTCACGTGACGCATTCCACTCTGCAAATGCAATCCTGCTGACATGTCATCGTCTTTTAAGTGCTGCATCATTAAAGTTTATAAGTGTTAGCTTTAAGGTTCAAATTTCAAAATTCTATGCACTGTAGATTTACTCGTTAGATCTCTTTGTAATGTCACTCAGTACCTTTCTTACAGATGTTCTGGGAGTTTCTCCTACAACTTCAGACATGCTTTAATCAGTTTTTCGGAACGGCACTTTCGGTTTCCCGGGCATTATCTTTCCTGCGAATCTTAATACTGTTCATGCTTCTCTTTTTTTTTAATACTCGGATGATTTGCTTATTGGAAGGTGCCATTATTGAAGGATGCATTTAAGAAACTTTCTTCGCACAATAGATAGAAGATTTGCCATTTTCATAGTACAGCCTAACAATTTCAGTACTGTCAGGCATTTGGAAGCCTGAATATGAATGGACGTCATTGAGGAACGCATCATAAGACGTTACCGTGACGTCGCACGATGCCGTTCTTGTAATGAGGAAAAACTTACATCCCATTACTTTTCATTTGAGACCCACATTTGTTAGTATGGAAGCATTTTTTTGACAAAGTTATTAACATTTGTTAATGGATTAAATTCTGGGCCACCCTGTACTATAGTATACTATTGTTGATTAATTAAAGGGCATTAACTCGAAACATTATCAGACGGCCAGAACACAAATAAAATAAAGTTTATGCAGATATGTTCCTCTTGATAGTAAAGCTTCCTATGAAAGAGCGGCTAAATTCCAAATTGTGCTTGCCCCCCGCAAACTCTGCTGAACGATAACAGTATTATTTACTGTTGCACTGTTAACTAGTCAAAGCAGGCAATAACTCCGTTGAAAAATAATCTGACCGGAACAACAAGTCTGTGAAGTTTCGCTATAGATTCATCATCAGCGGGTAAGTAGAATACTCCGGACAAGGGATAGAATACGGGACGGACGGGCGTAGTACGCCGGGCTTTTAGTGGTGTATAACCTTCCGTATGGAATCTTGAGCATGGAAAAGAGTGTTTCCCGGTTACTTCCGTCTGTCCCGGTGCGGCGTGAAAACCCCGCACTAACATTACTGATGCCAAAGGTTATAACACACTAAATAGTTGTTGTTCTTTATTCTATATAAAATTGACCTAATTCCAATGACCGCAGCACACATCAGGACCCATTTTGAATTTCTGTAAACCTACATTTTCTTGAAGAATATTGTCAGTACTAACTGACTAATCAAAAGAAAAGTAGGGGTCATGTTTGATGCAAGAAAAATAATTTCTGTTAAACACACAAACTGCAAAATCAGCTAAAAAAATGAGACCCCAAATTATACTGGTGGTTGTGTAAATCAGCAAATTTATATCTTCATCGGCAATGGTAGATATTGTAATGACGCATATATTGGTAAAAGTACTTGCTTAAAGCCTTTAAAGGTAATGTTAGTATAGTCGACTATTTACTTATGCCGGGCATATTGTTTCCTTGTATTACTTATTTTGATGTCTTACAGTTTGAGCCAGTTTTATCTGATCTCCATTGTGCATTTGAATGTTGTTGTGATTTAAACTACTTATTTTGATGCCTTACAGTTTGATCCAGTTTTATCGGATGTCTATTGTGCATTAGAATGTTGTTGTGATTTAAACAATATGCCAGATGGTAGTAATGATGCAGTTAATTCTAAAGACAGTGAAGATATTTGTTATAGACCAATATGGAATTCAAATTTAAGTACAAACTACAAAGAAAATTTTAATAATACTGTTGTTTCAAATTTATTAGATGAACTGAAAGATGTATGTGAGAATAATCGTTTTGACGAGAATGTTGTTAATCGTCTAACTTGTAATGTTTCTAGTATTTTGACTGATGCGGCTGAAAGATGTGATCTTATTCAGAAAACCATTATTCGTAATAAGCCAAAGAATCCAAACAAAGCATGGTTTGACAAAGACTGTAAAAATGCACGTATTAAATATTTGAATTATAAAAACATGTATAGCGGGAATCCTACTGTTGATAATAGAGAAACTTTAGTAAGAAAGTATAAAAAGGAAATTAAAAAAGAAATTTAAAGATTTTCAGAAAAATATTGTCGATAAAATTAAAGGATTGAAAAATAAAGATCCTAAGGCTCATTGGAGTCTGTTGAATAAGTATTCTAGTAATAAGAAAGAAATTGTCAACAAAGTAACAACTGAAGCATTTTATGATCATTTTAGTAAACTAAATGAGACCATTTTACCAAATGTTGTAGAAGATTTTGATATCTCAAGTGTTTCTTCAAATAACTCTGAATTGGATAAACCATTCACCGTAATAGAAATGCGTAAAGCAATTAACTCTTTGAAAAATAATATAAGCGTCATCATCTTTTGATCACGTGTTGAACGAATATTTGAAAAATGTAGTTGATGTAATGTTGGATGTATTTTGTTATTTGTTCAATATTATCCTAGATTCTGGAATTTTCCCTGAAGTTTGGAGCAAAGGGGTCATCTTGCCTATATATAAGAATAAGGGTAGCATAGATGACCCAGACAATTACCGCGGAATCACTATCCTTAGCTGTTTTGGCAAACCTTTTACAAATGTACTTAACTCTAAACTCAATAAATTTTTAGAAAGCAATATTATCCTTTGTGAAGAACAAGCTGGTTTTAGAAAAAAAATAGAGTACCATCGATCATATATTTTCTCTGAAAATGTGTCGTATATTATATGATACCTCATACACCCGGTATAGTAGTGATATGGTTAAGCCTCCTTGGATTAGCAATGTTCATAAGTTATTAGATTCATTGGGTTTATCAAACTATTGGATTAGCAATGTTGCCACTTCACCTTCATTGTTTAAAAATATTGTTAAAAATAGACTTAAAGATCAATTCATTCAAAACTGGTATAGTGATGTAACAGAATCTAGCAAATGTTTGAATTATAGAATATACAAGAATGAATTTAGGTTTGAAAATTATTTGGATATATTACCTACACATTTGGCAAAAATATTGTTTCATTTTAGATGTATGAATCACAAATTACCTGTTGAAAAGGATATATTTTATAATATACCAAGAGAACTAAGGGTATGTAACTTGTGTATTTCAAACTCATTTGGTGATGAATTTCATTCTTTATTTAACTGTTAATTCTGTAGTGATGACAGAAGAAAGTATATTGCTAGAGAACATGCTATACGTCCTAACTCTATTAAACTTTCTATGTTAATGAATAGCACAGATAGAAACACATTGTCAAATTCCATACCGAAACAGTATAAACTAGTATTGGAAATAATTTTGATAATATTTAATTGATTTTATGATCACGTGACAAATATGGCGGACGTTTTTTTTTCAATCTAGTAAACACGATTTAAAATTTCGAAATAATAGCATTCGATAGAACATAACAAGTTAAAAATTGTGGAGATAAGTAGCATAACAGTGAACAATTTGAAAATAATGAGCTTGATCGCTGGATAGAAGTGTTTAAACAGTGTTTATTCTAGACTTTGTGAACGAGTATAAATGGCTATGCTGAGGGGTGCCGATGGGGGCAAAAGGAAAAGCAAAAAAAAAAAAAGGACTAAATCGGAAGCGTCTCCCGACTCGGTGAGTGTTCCTATAGACAAGAGACTAAATATGGCAGAACAAACTTCTCCCATGGCAAATTATCTGCCCCAGGTGTCCCAACTGCCCCAAGTGCCTCCCTACCCTGGACAATTTTTTTACCCCCTCATACTCAATTTGTGACCTCACAAAATCAAGTACCAAAACCGCAGGCGGCTATGGCGAATTTTAATTAGGTGATTATCAATAAACCCGAGGCTATGAACAAGAGATTAGGCAAATTGGATACCATTGAATCGCAATTATCATGTTTGACTCAAAAAATGGAAAAAAATTGACAGACGCGTGTCTTCGCTTGAAAGCAGTTTCATGGAAACAAATAGCAAAATAAATGATATTGAAGCCAGTAGAAATTTTGATGCTAGCTTTTGTGAAGAACTGAATAAAAAGCAGTCTGAAATTGATAAAGCTGTAAAATCAGAAAGGGATTTGAGCCGAAATGTATTAAAAGAGTGTGACAATTTGAAACAGGAGAATCGTAAGTTAGGTGACGAATTAATAGACTAGCAGTCTCCTTCAATGCGTGACAATATGCTCTTTTTAAATGTTGCCGAATGCGCAAATATAGAGGATAGAAAAAATGAGGACTGTCGGGACAAAATTTTGAACTTTTGTAAAAATAATCTTGGAATTGAGGACGCTAAAACCAGGTTTAAAATAGCAAGAGCCCATCGTCTGGGAAAATTTGTTTCTGGCAAAAACAGGCCAATTGTGGCAAACTTCTGTTATACCCCAGACAAACTTGAAGTGAAGCAGCGAGTATACGACAAGCGTGAAGAGATTGATGTTCAGTGGCCAGTATCCGAAAATTATACAAGAGCGGCGAAAGTAGCTCATACCGGGGCTTATCAAAGCAAGAGAAGATGATAAAGAGGGAGTACTTCCATACGATAAACTTTATATTGACGGCAAACTGTTTCGTTTTGCATCAAATCGATAGAGTGTCGGGGAGGAGCAGTTAAAGTGTTTAGTCTGGAATGTCCAGGGGCTAGTAAATAAACTTAATGACAATGACTTTTTGGCTTATATCTGTAACTATGACATCCTGCTTTTTACGCAGACGTGGAACTCTAAAGTTACGAATATTGATATCAATGGCTTCTGCTCATTCTCATGTCCTAGACCTAAAACAAACAAAAAAGCTAAACGTTTCAGTGGAGGTGTGATTATCTATTATAAGCAGAAGTTTTTCAACAAAATACAACACGTCAGCTTGAATGAAAAGGGCATTGTTTGGTTTAAATTGGCGAAGGAATATTTGGCAATGTTAACGATACATATTTTTGTACATGTTATATACCGCCCGAAAGTTCCAATGTATATAAAAATGCTTCTTCGCAACTGTATAATTTTGACTTTTTGATCAACCTAATGACGATATTAGAGAATATAGCCTGTGTGGAGATATCTATATGACTGGAGATTTAAATTACAGAATAGGTAATTTATCGGATTATGTACAAAGTATAAATCTTGATAGATATGTTGATATTCCTGAGGGTAATGTACCGTTAAGAGGTTTTCCGTGCAAAGAAAATGATTTACTTGTTACTAATGGTCGTTTAGACGATGGGTTGTATACATGTTATAGTTTAACCCATAATAGGAAAGCGGCAAGTGTTGTTGACTATGTTATTACAAGTTATAATAATTTTCATTGTATCTCTAGTATGAAAATCCGTGATCTAACGGAATTTTCTGATCACTGTCCGATTGAATTTTGTATGAATATAGAAAACATGATATTATATAATAATGATGTATTAACATATGAAAAAATAATATGGGATGAAACTGATCCTGCTAGCCTTAATACTATTCTTAGTGAGAATAAACAAATTGTTGATGATATTGAGCAAAAATTGATGTCAGGTGAATTAGATATTGATACAAGTATAAGTAATTTATCGAAAGCTGTCTACGATGTTTCGTATGCCATGCACGGTAAAACATTTAGTACACGCCCTAATGTAAGTGCACCAAAAAAAAGCGCAGTGGTTTAATGACGCCTGTAAGCAGGCAAAGTCCGTATTTTGTAACGATAAAAGAGCGTTTAAAGCAAATCCTACATATGATTACATGATAAAATTTTTGAATAGCAGAAGTGTTTATACTCAAACCAAGAGAAGAGCTAAATATCGATACAATGTTTTAGAGAAGAAAAAATTATCTAGGTTAAGTAAATAGGGTCCTAGAAAATTTTGGAAATACATAAACAAATTTAAGAGTAAAAGAAAATTTAATTCACCTGATATTACTTTAAATGATTTCGTGAAACATTTCAAAAATATGTCTAATACTTCTAATGGTGATTACACACCTGACGAGGATTTTGTGAAGAGATTCGAAACTGTATCAGTCAATGAACTAGACTGCCCCTTTACAGTGGGGGAAATTTCCAAGACTATCAAAAGTCTCAAAAGGCATAAAAGCTGCGATTTTGAAAAAAAATGTAGTTGACTTTTTTATTGACTCAAATCAGTTGATTTCTCCGTATCTTGTAAATATTTTTAATAAAATATTCGACTCTGGCATATATCCAGAATCGTGGTGTAAAGGTATTATCATACCAATTTTTTAAAAAAAGGTGATTCTAGGAATCCCTCTAATTATAGAAGGATTACTATTGTTAATATTCTTGCAAAAATCTTTTCACTATCACTCAGAAATAGAATTAATAGATGGTGCGAAACAGAAAATGTTTATTATGATTCCCAATTTGGTTTTAGAGATAACCACAGTACAACAGACTGCATATTTTTATTACATACTATTATTCAGAATATACTACATTTTGTATTTGTTAAATTTAAATTATTTTGTGCTTTTAGTGACTACGAAAAAGCGTTTGATACTGTTTTACGTGATGCCTTATGGGTCAAACTTGTTCAAATTGTAGTCAGTTTGTAAGGTGATTAATATGTTGAAATCCATTTATGAAAATGTTAAATCTTGTGTGAAACTGTCTTCAGATACGAATTTATCTGACTTTTTTGACGTAACACTAGGGTTAAAACAAGGGGAATCACTCTCGCCTCTTCTCTTTATCCTTTTCATCAATGATATTCATAATTGTATAGATTTCAATAATCTTTCTGAAAACGACTTAAACCAATTGTCTAAATATATGTTACTTTTTTGCTGATGATATTGCCTTGTTTACCATCAATCCCGTCAGTTTACAGGCCCAACTCGATAATGTTTATCAATATTCTGTGGGGTCTCAAGATTAATGTGAAAAAAAACTAAAATTTGTATATTTGAAAAAAGGAAACATGTAAATAACTTTGAATGGTATATTAACAATGAAAAGGTTGAAATTGTTGATAACTTTTGCTATCTGGGTGTTAATTTTACATATTCAAACAACATGAAAACTGCTGTTAAAGTTCTCTCTGATCAAGCCTTAAGAGCGTATAACAATTTACTGTCAATTTTCAGTAGAGTCAACATTGATATTAAAACCAAACTGTCCCTTTCTGACTCCATAGTTTTGCCAATTTTGTTGTATGCAGCTGAGGTATGGGGATTTATGACTGTAAAGAAATTGAAAAGATTCATCTTAGGTTTTGTAAACATATTTTGGGAGTTCGTACCCAAACACCCAATTTAGCTGTTTATGGGGAACTTGGAAGATTTCCCCTTTCCATAATTATGAAAGAAAGAGCTTTGAAGTACTGGCTTAAAATTATGAAAAACCCAGAGTCACCAATGTATAAAATTTTTATCGAACAGAGAAATAGCACAAATAACATGTCATGGTCTCATCAAATTAAACGTTTGTTGGATACCTTGGGATATAGCGACCTATGGAACAATGTTAACTTAGACTCAAATGTAAATTTTCTTGCTTTGTTTAAACAAAGAATTAGAGATCAGTATATCCAAGAATGGAATGCATCAATCAAAAATATTTCTAAACTTGACTATTATTGTACCGGTAAATTTAAAACTCAGTTCTGTTTTGAAAGTTATCTTGATGTGATTTCTGTAAACAAATTAAGGAAGCAATTCACTTCATTTAGAGTTTGTTCTCATAATTTAGAAATTGGGTTTGGTAGATTTTCAGGTATTAATAGACAAGATCGCGTGTGTAAAATGTGTACCAATAATGCAATTGAATCAGAATATCACTTTTTACTGTGTTATCCTAGATATGCAATTATTCGTCAAAAATATTTTGGGCATGTATCATGGCCATCTATTAAAAAAATGTTTCTTTTATGTCTTCAAAAAGAAAAAAATATGTTGTTTAAAATTGCTAAATTCTTAAATGGTGCTTTTGATTTAAGAAAAGAAGCATTAGAACATATTTCTGCTTCTTAATTATATTATGTTAATTTATAAATGTTTAGTGTATATTATGATATGGTAGGTAATGTATTGATTAGTTATGTTCAATTATTTAAGTTATAATATGTATTCGTTTTCTGTCTTGGCCATATTTGTTTGTATGATTTGTAAATGGTCAAAAATAAATGAAATGAAATGTTAAAACTTGCAATATTCTGCAAAAAAATATGATGTCGTTTAATTAGTTGGTTTACACTGTATGTATGGTATGTAGTCTTATTACATTCTTGACTATGCTTTCTGTATAACATTTGTATCATTTTATTCTGTTGATTTTGTGGGATATTTCAACATATTATTTCACATGTTTTTGTCAGTAATGTTCATTGTATTATTGTTTTATGTGACTGATGCCTCTATGAAGCCCAACTTATTCAATAAACCGAAAATAAACTATATTTTATTTTTATTTTTTCATACCTGATTTGATTTATGTTCTATTATTATATACGGAAGAACATTAGTGCCAGATGTATGTTATTTATTAACTCGAAAATTCGAGTTACTATCTACAAATTTCCAGTTACTAAACAATAAAAAAATTGACAAAGACAGAACATTATGAGAAAAGTAGATCTACCTGCTAAACATTACATTACATAAATTTCAATTTAATATACAAATGAAACATTCTAGATTCCTCTTTCGAATGGGCTAACACTCAAAGGTAAACTTTATAGACTTAAACATGTTTAGGCACCTGTGGTCTTCCTCCACCATATATAAGCTGGAAAGTGACGCCATATGGCCGTTAACCCCAACAAAATAAATAAATAGACATACTTTAAATAGTGGTATTTTCTATGAACAAACGCTGCCCTGTCATCGTAATCAAACGACCCTTCCGAGGTATAACTCGAAATTTCGAGTTACTAAGCCGACATTTCGAGTTAATATGGCGTAAAAGAAATTGTTTCTTTCCGGTATCCCGACCTGCCCTAAATTTTTGGCCCGACCCTAAATGTTTTTATGGCCTTGGCGAATATCTTTTTTCAACTTTTTGACAAAAAGTTGCAAAACTGCACTTTTTATGCTTTAAACATGGCCAGTGATGTTAAAAAAAAAACAAACTTACTGATGCTCTAAAGGCATAACCCCCTTATTTGTACTCATTTTTTGACACAAAAATAATTTTCGAAAAGTCTCCCTTAATAAAAAAAACAACTCCATCCCCCACCCCCCAAAACAAACCAAAAAAAAACCCGACCTACCTACCCTAATTTTTTTAACATGTTACCGTAAACAAAGAACTTTTTTAGGCCTAACTCCAATAGTTTACGTTGATGTATAGGTCCTGGCCAATATAAGGCACCTGGTATATCCATCGGGTAGCCATATAGATATACCCTACATGAACGTGTATGTAGTGTATCATCCTAATGACTTATCGAAAGAATGTGAGATTATATACTTATGTTTGCTTTGTTAAGAGTTCAGTTTAATCTGCGATGCTGTACTAGCCACATGCTTAATAAACATATAATAAGCTGGAACAGATCTTCATGTGATATCTTACACTGGCGACGAGGAAAATATTTGTTTAAATTCGGATGGAAGAGAGACATTAATTCAATTCGAGTGCCATAATTTTTATCTTCTAGCTATGTCAGTGCTTGGATAACTAAAATGGCAAAACCGATAAACATTCCATCAATTGAACAATTTGATGTTTCGGGTGACCAAACTTCGCTTTCACAATGGTGGGATAAATGGATGAAGCAATTTAATTTTTTCACAGTTGGTTCCGGTATAACAGATACAACTCAAAAACGAGCATTGTTGTTACATCTTGCAGGTCCAGAAACACAAGAAATGTTTGGGACATTGACAGAAACAGGGAAAGATAAGGATTTTGACAAAGCTGTTGAGAAATTGACGGATTATTTCAAACCAAAAAAGAACAAAGCTTATGAACGGCATATTTTTCGTTGTGAAATCTAGAGAGAGTCCGAAACTGGAACAATTTTCAACAAAACTGAAACATTTAGCATTAACATGTGAATATGGGGATATAAAAGATGACATTATAAGAGACCAAATTGTTGACAAATGTCGATCACACGAGTTGCGTCGTAAGTTTTTAACAGTGGAAGATTTAAAGTTGCCGAAATTACTTGACATTGCAAGGGCATATGAAGGTGTTTGTGCTCGAGCAGAGAAGATTGAAAACCCATCATCTACGCCTGTGTAAACTGTTATCGCTGTGGAAGAATAGGACATATGGCGCGGAAATTTGACGTTGCGAAAAGTTTGTCACAAGTGCGGAAATATAAGACATTTTGCAAAAATTTGCAAAACTAGTAAATCTAAAAGGACAAGACAACAATTTAAAAGCCATAATGCGTACGGAGCAAGTACACATCTAAATTGGATAGGAAAATTTGAATCAGAAATATGTGTCGACGGGAAAACACAGTCTGCAGAATTTCTGGTGACAGATACGGTTTTTGGATCTTTGTTAGGATATCGTACAGCGACTGCGCTGAAAGTGTTAAAAATAGGTGCAAATATAAATACGATGGAAAGCAATGAAGAATTCAAAAGGAAATACCCAGAATGCTTTCAGGGAACTGGAAAATTGAAAGAATTTCAGTTAAAATTACATATTGATAAGACTGTTGAGCCAGTTGCTCAGCCTGTAAGAAGGCTGCCATTCAGCTCAAGGAAAAAAGTTGAACAGAAAATGGAGGATTTAGAGTCAAAGGACATAATAAAAAACAACAGGTCCTACACCATTTGTGTCGCCATTAGTTGTCGTGCCCAAGGGAAACAGTGACGTAAGGATATGCGTTGATATGCGTCAAGCGAACTGTGCAATCTTGAGAGAGAGAGACACCCTATACCTATCGTTGATGAAGTGATACATGACATGAACCCTGCGACAATTTTCTCAAAAATTGTGAAAGAAGGATTCCATCAAATAGAGTTAGAGGAAAGTTCGAGATATATTACAACATTTGTAACTTCAAAGGGACTATATCGCTATAAAAGGATCATGTTTGGTATAAATTCAGCACCGGAAATTTACCAGTATATCATTTCACAAGTCCTGGAAGGCTTAGCAGGGGTTAGCAGGGGTAAAAATATTGCCGATGACATCATAGTTTATGCACAAGACAAAACTACGCGAATGTGGGCTAACCGTGAACTATGAAAAATGCAAATTTTGTATGGATAAGCTAGTATTTCACGGACATGTATTATTAAAACATGGAATAGGACCAGAACAGTCAAAAGTAGAAGCTATTCTGAATGCAAGGAGACCTCAAAACGTTCAAGAAGTAAGACGTCTGCTTGGATTAGCTAACTGGAATCACAGACTCATACCTGACTTAGCTTCCGTTGTGAACCCTTACGTAGGTTGACTAAGAAAGGAGTACGGTTTTAATGGACAAATGAGCAAACGGAATCGTTTGAAAAGCTGAAAAGAAGATTAGCTAGTGCAAAAACATTGGGGTACTTTGATCCCAAAGCCAAAACAACTGTTATAGCAGATGCTGGACCCATGGCACTTGGAGCTGTGCTTATACAGGAACAAAATGGTCAGCAAAGAATTATCCAATACGCCAGTCGTACACTCACAAAGACTGAACAAAGTATTAACAGACAGAAAAAGAAGCCCTAAGTTTAGTTTGGAGTTGTGAAAAGTTTCGTATTTGGCTAACAGGTCTCGAGTTCGATCTCGTTACAGATCATCGTGCATTGGAGGTTATATACGGTCCAAAATCTAAACCGCCACCAAGGACAGAACGTTGGGTTTTGAGACTAAAGGCTTTCAACTTCAATGTGAAATATAAGCCGGGCAAATACAACATTGCTGATCCTTTGAGTAGATTGACGCAGCAAAAAGTAACTAAGTCGAAAATATCAGACATTGCTGAGGAATATGTCAAATTCATAGATCTGAATGACGTTCCAGAAGCATTAACTGCACGAGAAATTGAACAAGTGTCGTCATGTGATCCTGAGATTACGCGACTGCGAAGAGAGATCCGTAAAAACGGTGATTTTAAGGATTTACTTGACTACAAATATGCTAGAAAAGAACTGTTTTGGGGAAAATGGTGTTACGCGGAACTCGCATCGTTATTCCGAAATCACTACGATATAGAATAATCAAATTAGCACACCAAGGTCATCAAGGAATCATTAAAACAAAAGATAATAGGTAAGGGTAGATTTCTCGGAAGCACAGAGCACCTAAAACACAGCCCCAGAGCCACGCATTTGCCAACAACAAAAAGAAGCTGTAATGGAAAAATACTTCAGACAGGTTGCTTCAAACATCCAACAAGTACGTATTAATTCATGCTAAATATTGATGGAGGGGAAGGAAATGGTAGAGGGCGAAATGTGGTGAGGGGGTGGGGGGGGCTTCGAAGGAACACGAAGGAACCCGAAGGGGAAGTTAAACAAGGACGAATATACAAGGGAATGCCATGTTCTTTAGAAACAGTCGTACTACAACGTAAACCACAATAGCGCAGACACTCATGTACCAAAGATAAACATACAACGACGATCAACTGAATAACATAAGAAAACGAACAAGCAACACATAAGAAAACAGTAGGGCACCGTTATAGATTCACAAGCATACAAACGCGCCCACACAAGTAGGAAAAAACAAAAATCAAGTACCGCCTTAGGATTCGGCTGCCAAAGAAATGAGGAGCTACGAAAACTTACTAAAAGTAAAGGGGGAGGGGATGCAAAAAGTAGCGTAAATGCAAGGGAAAGGAGCGGGCAATAAGGCAAGTGAGGCGGAGGAAAAACGCTTACAATAAAAAAGAAAACATACGCAACAGACAATACAAGACAGACAAAACAACCAGTTGAAAATAGGGGCACGGCCTTGGAACGGTCAGTAACCTATATAAAGGAAACTGGGGGTCTAAACGCGTTTAGGGCATGCCAACCTCGCACTTACCCTATTTTCAACAAGTTAAACAACACAATGTTTATAAAATCCCCGCTGAAAAAGGCTCTAACATTAGTGCAAAAATAACAGATAAATAAAGCAAAACATAAAATTAAGGTAGATTTAAGGTATATTTACACCAATGTACTCAACAACTTGTCTGAAGTCAGAGCAACAAAAGCCTAACTTTTAAGGGCACGACTAAGAAAACTGTAAGACAAAAATCAACTCTTTCCGTCCGTTGTATGGATTTAGGAGTTAGGAGAAAAGCATCATGGAGTCTTACACTTTATTAGTCATCGCACCATCAAATAGGAAAGCAATAAACAGTAGAGGGATCAGTCACTAAACATGCATTTTGCTTCACGATTTTCGCATCGTATCCTCTTTTGATAAACTTTGTAACCAGTTTTACAAATATTTGATTAAAATAAGGGGTATGTTTAATTTTCCGAGTTTTATAAACTACATCTCCATAGTATTCCGGGTGTATAAGTCCAAGCTTTAAAAGTGTTTTAAGGGACGTATTGTATTTTTCTAACAGTTCCAACGATCTCTAATAAAATTTACTACCGTATTTTCCGGACAATAGGCCGCTGCACCGTATTGGCCGCAGCCATATATTTTAACTATATTAGAAATAAAATTTATGGTATAGGCCGCTCCGGCATATTGGCCGCGGCCAATACTCCGCAATGCGGCGATTTTGACCGTGTTATATAAAGACTAGCTGTCCTCGATAAATAGCCATTGAAGTCGGTTGTATTTACTGGTAATCACACTTGTTAATCCATCGAATGCAGTGAACTATAAAGTCCGAACTGTAAATTATCGTTAGCTGTTTTCAAAGGCCCTCTTGGCAAAATTGTCCATTCTGTACTTTTAACCTGATTCGATCGGATGAGCAAAATATGGCTACACCGACGAAAAAGAGAAAATTGTTTGGTTGCATACGCTGAAGAGAATGGAAATCAATATGTTGGACTCTACTTTGAGGTATGTAACGTAAACACTGTTCTGTTCTGTAATCAGATTACACATATTTGACACAATACCGGTAATTGTCTGTTTGCGTCTATTCATCTTTTGTCTACAGAACAATAGAGATGTAAAACAACTGGGCTAATTTCACAGTTTGTCTTTCATCGAGATTTTACAAAGATGGGAATTCTTTGAATTATGAACATAAAACATATTGATTTCGTGTTAAAATCTATTTCAAATACCGGGTTGTAATATTGATATTATTTATAGGCCACATAAAAAGCCCATTTAGAAAATAATAAAATGACGTATAGGCCGCTTCGACGCATAGGCCGCACCCCTAAAAATTTCACTTTTTAGCTCACCTGTCACATAGTGACAAGGTGAGCTTTTGTGATCACCCTTCGTCCGTCGTCCGTCGTGTGTCCGTCCGTGCGTCCGTCAGTCCGTCAACAATTTCTTGTCTGCACGATAGTGGTTTCATTTATGATTTTATTTTAACCAAACTTGCACACAACTTGTATCACCATAAGATCACGGTTCCTATCTTGAACTGGCCAGATCCCATTATGGGTTCCAGAGTTATGGCCCCTGAAAGGGCCAAATTTAGCTATTTTGACCTTGTCTGCACAATAGCAGCTTTATTTATGATTTGATTTTTACCAAACTGGCACACAACTTGTATCACCATAAGATCTTAGTTCCTTTCTTGAACTGGCCAGATTCCATTATGGGTTTCAGAGTTATGACCCCTGAAAGGGCCAACATTAGCTATTTTGACCTTGTCTGCACAATAGCAGCTTCATTTATGAATTTATTGTAACAAAACTTGCACACAACTTGTATCTCCATAAGATCTCGGTTCTTTTCTTGAACTGGCGAGATTCCCTTATGGGTTCCAGAGTGATGGCCCCTGAAAGGGCCAGAATTAGCTATTTTGATCTTGTCTGCATAATAGCAGCTTCATTTATGACTTGAATTTAATCAAACTTGCACAAAATTTGTGTCACCATAAGATCTCGGTTCCTTTCTTGAACCGGCCAGATCCCATAATGGGTTCCAGAGTTATGGCCCCTTGAAGGTCCAAAATTGGCTATTATGGCTTTTGCAGCCATATAGAGACTTCATTTATGGTTTTATTTGATACAAACTTCCAAAATACCTTCAACAACAAGAAATCTTGGATTCCATGACAGATCAGATCCAATCATAGGTTCCAGAGTTATTTTATATCTGATTACCTCCCCTGATTGTAATCAAAATGGATTTATATCAGTAAGTACTTATAGGACTTATTTGAAATTTCATTATTGTTATTAGTTGGACTGAGACAATCAGGGTAGATAACTATGGACTGATTTTATGTCAAATTACCTCCCTTTATTTCAAATTAAAATTGTTATATCTCCATAACTAATGAAGATACTGATCTGAAATTTCATTTATGTCAACAGATTTATTTGGCAGATCCTTCTTTTGTCCACTTACAATACTTTTTTTAATTACTTCCCTTTTACGTTAATATAAATAGCTTATTTTTAGTAACTTTTTTATTATTGGCCGTAGGGAAAACACGAGACCAGTTTTCTGTGGTACAACATGGATGGTACCTCCAATTTTTAGGTGTATTTTAACATATCTATACCTTGTAAGATTTTTTTTTCTTTTTGGTTAAATTTCTTCCCTTTGTTGTTCCTGTCCTTTGGACTTAGATAGTTTTCTGAGGACCTTCTTGTCCTCAAGTGCAATGATAACAGGTGAGCGATATAGGGCTATAATGGCCCTCTTGTTTAAACGTATAGGCCGCGGCCTATTGTCCGGAAAATACGGTAAAAGCTTCCCGTAGCTTATGATAACGGTAACCCTGTTGTAACAATTTCTTTGTGATATGAAGATTTCTGTCATTAAAATCACTTATCTTTGAGCAAGCTCTTGCAAAGCAGGGAATGCGCAACACTGTATACTGGCCTGGTTTGGACTGTCAGGCCGAACGAGAAGTTAAAAAGTGTCATAGTTGTCAATTAGTAAGTCACCCGGAGAAGCCAGAAAACAAAACTGCACGAGGGACCACGGCAACACTTATCAATAGATC
>NW_026462734.1:0-20340 GCF_021730395.1 Mercenaria mercenaria | reverse complement strand
GATCTATACAAAAACATATGTTCTACACTAAAACCTTATCAAATTTGATATCTTCCATTGCAGGACTATGATGCTTTGTTAGATAAACTGAAGGAAATAAAACCCAGAACAAACCGGCTGACTTCAAACTCAATATCTTGATGATTGGACCTAAGGCTCGTGGAAAATCATCAGTCGTCAATTCAATTGTGAGTATAACTGCAGGAAAAAGTACAACAGTATGCAATGCCGACGAAACTAGCAGTGACAATGTTATAACCGTTGTAAGTTTATCATCATAAAGCGCTGGGTTTTGGCGTTTTCGGTACTCTCCATAGAAATATCCTTTGCCAGTTGAAAAATGTAAATACACTCGATCTAATTCTATCTACTGAAATTAATATGATTAAGTGATAGACAAGAAGACTTAAATTAAGTAATGATAATGATATGATTTTTCTTATAAATGGTAAACAGGTATAAAAATTACTTAGAGCAAGCAAGTATAAATTAAGGACAAAAGCCGCATTGCCATAAGCCGACATAATTTTTGATCCTCCAAAAGATGAGTTTAGCTTACAACTTCAGTTAAGATTGCATAATGACACCAAACTCTGTGTATAGCAAGTTTACACAGTAAAGAACTATCTTTTTGACGTCGTTGTGACTATACGTGTAATTAGAAAAATAATTTCCGAGCGATAACTTTTTTTTTGAATGATATACTGAGATGGTAATTGGTATGTTGATAACTTAATGTGTTAGAATTGTCGGCGATTGTATTTGTTTCCTCTAATTTCGAGGTCAGTTTTACTTAAAAATATTAAATAGTTGAAAAAAAGTTATTTTTCGTACAATTTTCAGGCCTCTTGTTTAAAATTGATCTTTTTGTTAAAAAAAAAAAAAATAAAAGAAGGAAAGGAAAGCAATGCCTTATTAGTTACAATTCAAGCTTAATCAATAACATCATTAACTGATTCATATCCTGTCTACGAAATGCCTTGTTTGATGTGTGTACGTTAAAAGATGAACCAATGATACTTAGCATTTATATTCAGTATTCAAAGCGTATATAGCTTTGGAACCCTTTATTTACTTTTACTGATAATTGCGTATTAGACTTTCATTAAATATGTTTATTTCCTTTTCGGGACGAAACTTTTGATATTTTTATGACAATTCAAGAATGTTTAGTATTGATGATCAGTACAACATTAGACATCGTGTAAAACCTATAATGCTATTGAATTAAGAATCGTTTTCGTTCAAAAATATTTTTTATTTCTTGTCCGGGAATTAACAAAGGTTAATTTTGTATTTTGTTGGGTTTAACGTCGCACTGACACAATTTAGGTCATATTGCGAATATTTTCAGCTTTAATTGTTGCGGATGACTCCAGGTGCCCCTACGCGCATTATACGGGCGGGCACCTGGGTAGAACCACCAACCTTCCGTTAGCCAGCTGGAAGGCGCTTCCTTACATGGAGAACTAAACGTCTCGAGTGATTTGAAGCCAGGGATTTTAACCACCCTGCCACAGAGGCCCCTTATTAATGGCCAACGGCCCCGGTGACTGTTACAGCAACAACTAATACCTGAAGAATCATATTCATCCTTTTTTAGAAAGAATATTTAATAAGCTGTATGAAAACAAATTCCTTAAGTGTCAAATCTGTGTATCTATATTTTTAGGTATAGGGTGAAATTCACATCTACTAGTTTTTCATTGTTGTAATACAGAAATTATTTAATTGTCAGTAAATGTTATTTGTCAAACAATGTCAGCACTAAAAGGTTTATGAAAAATAGGGGGAAGGAGAAAATAACGCTGACAACAAACAAGACGACATATGCAACACAAAATACAAGACCGACAGAAAACTAGTTGAAAATAGGGGCATCGCCTTGGAACGGTCAGTAACTTATATAAAGGAAACTAGTGATTTAAACGCGTTTAGGGGATGCCAACCTCGCACTTACTCTATTTTCAACAAGTTAGACAACATATTTTAAATAAAATCTTCCCTTAGAAAGGAAAGGCTCTAACATTAGCGAAAAATACCAGATCATATTAAGTAAAGCATAAAAGGTAAAATTAAGTTATAATTACAAACTTGTCTGAAGTCAGAGCACCAAGAGCTTAACTTATAAGGGCACGACTAAGAAAACTGCAAGACAAAATCCCTCTCCCTCCGTCCGTTTTATGTAGGATTTAGGAGCATCGTGGAGCCTACACTTTATTAGTCCCCGAATCATGGAGTCCTACACTTTATTTATCCCCCCGCCAAAGGCGAAGGGGATATTAGAAATGCTCTCCGTCCGTGCGTCCGTCCGTCCGTGCGTCCGCAACGATCTTTGTCCGGAGCATAACTCCAAAAGTACTGGAGGGATTTTCTTCAAACTTCATACACTGATAAAACCCATTGGGAGGAAGTGCAGTGTGCAAGAACAATAACTCTAACTTGCATATTTTTTGAGTTATTCCCCTTTATCTTATTTTCTTAAAAAAAAAAATTGTCCAGAGCATAACTCCAAAAGTACTGGAGGGATTTTCTTCAAACTTCATACACTGATAGAACACATTAGGAGGAAGTGCAGTGTTCAAGAACAATAACTCTACCTTGCCAATTTTTTGAGTTATTCCCCTTGATCTTATTTTCTTAAAAAATTTTGTCCGGAGCATAACTCCAAAAGTACTGGAGGGATTTTCTTCAAACTTCATACACTGATAGAACACATTGGGAGGAAGTGCAGTGTTCAAGAACAATAACTCTGCCTTGCCCTTTTTTTGAGTTATTCCCCTTTATCATATTTTCTTAAAAAAATTTGTCCGGAGCATATCTTTTTCATGCATGGAGGGATTTTGATATAACTTGGCACAAATGTTCACCACCACGAGACAGAGTGTCATGCGCAAGATTCAGGTCCCTAGGTCTAAGGTCAAGGTCACACTTAGAGGCCAAAGGTCAGATACAAGAATGACTTTGTCCGAAGCATTTCTTCTTCATGCATGGAGGGATTTTGATGTAACTTGGCACAATTATACACCATCATGAGACGAAGTGTCATGCGCAGTTCCCTTCTTTAGAATTACTTCCCTTTGTTGGTACTTTAAATAGCTTTTATTGTAACTTTTTCATTACTAGTCGTAGGGAAAAATCGAGACCACTTTTCTGTAGTACAACATGCATGCTACATCCAATTTTGAGGTGTATTTTGACCAATCTCTAACCTGGTAAACATTTTTGTGTGGACTTACAATTTTTTTTTTTTTTTTTTTTTTTAAGATTAACTTCCCTTAGTTGTTACTATAAATAACTTATATTGTAACATTTTTATAATTGACCGTAGGGAAAAAACAAGACTACTTTTCTGTGGTACAACATAGATGTTACTTTCCAATTTTAGGTGTATTTTAAGATATCTCTACCTGGTAAGGAGGTTTCTTGTGGACTTAGAAAAACAAAAGACTTACAATGATTACTAAACAACCACAAAATTAAAATTCCATTTGCAAATACAGCTGCTAGAGTAAAGAAATTTGCTGTGACGGGCATATATTGTGACATTCTGGCACTCTTGTTCCCTGTTAGCTTTCCATTCCTTCTTTTTACAGTAGCCATATAGAAAAACATCATAGCTATACTGTTCATGAAAATTAATAAAATTTAGCAGTAAACCACCTCACTAGTGACTACTGACTTATTCTTTCTTCCACATCTTTAAAACCCCTGATGCGGACCACATCTAAACGGTTCTTCAAAGCTTTCCCCAAAATTAATACTTTCAGACACTAACTTGCCAGGAACTTTAGCCTTCAATTATAATATACCCGGCGGGGGGATTGGCCATGTCTAACATGGCTCTTGTTATAATAGTCACCGCACCATGAAATAGGAAAGCGTAGCGATTAACTCTAGAGGGGTTACTCACTCAACGTGCGCTGTGCTTCATGATTTACAAATATCTAGTTAAAGTAAGGACTATGTTTAATTTTACGTTTTACGTATTTTATAAACTACATCCCCATAGTATTTCATGTTAGTGTTTCTAGGTTAGTATTATATTTTTCTAACAGTTTGGACGATCTGTAGTAAAATTTATTAAAAGTTTTCCATAGTAACGGTACCCCTTGTTTATATATATGTTTACGGAATTTATACGAACTTATCAGCAGCACAAGATATCAAACCAAAGTCGGCAAAGTGCTTAAAACGTCGAATACACGTGTTTATTCCACAGAAGTCTAACTGACCAATAAGACTAGTTTCGATTCTGACTTATATACACACATGAATTGTATTATACGTTCATACCGGTTCAACATTTGCATATGTACACAAGCCACAGTGACAGTTTAGTCTCTTTTAAACTGATTGAACCTAGAAAAGCTATACACACACACTCTCTCTCTCTCATTCACTCTCTCTCTCTCTCTCTCATTAAACTGGATCTCTAGACTGTGATACTTTTCTTAACTACGGAGTCCAGTTCGTGCCACTTTAACTCTTGCCTAACAACCAAGCCACAATCGGATCGATCGCATGGCCGCCTTGTCATAAGAAGGGTAAAGGCGGGAATTTCATGTTTAACTAGATCAGGTTCATGATCATAACAAGGTGTGTCAGTTACAAGTGGATTTACCACTACCGTATCTAGGCTAGGTCATTTCTGTAAATGGACACCTTTAAATGGAAAGCCAAGTCTAATATCAACAGTCGCAGGGCCAGTATCCAAATCTGAGGTTATAATACAAAATGTATAATAAATATTATTGAGGGGTACAGAAACAAAACACTCCAGCCCTTGTATAAGCGCATTTGTCTTCTCAGAAAAGGGCAGAAAATCTGCCAAAAATATGAGATTGAGAAGCTCCGGTATCCCTTAGGATCTTAAAAGGAGTAGACTGGGTAGAATCACAGATAAGTGATATGGAACCATAAATGGCTCATAAACCTCCATGAAAGAATCAGAATTTTTGTCCTTGACCTCTTAAACAGTATGAATATCAGTGCAAGACTAGGATTTAGATAAAAGCGAGGTAAGTTTTGTATGTCTTGCCTCATCTCTCCCCTGTTTTTTTTTCATTTATAAAATAGAGAAAAACATTCAGAGATAATGTCTGCAGGTTTCTTGCAATAGCTGCAAGTAAGTAAAGAAAATAGTTTTTATTAGGTTTATCACCCATAAATCTTTATCTTAGAGAACTTCTATTATTTGAATTATTACCAGATAAGAACCTAAATTCATTTTGTGAAAAGGAGGGGTTTTTTTTGTTGAAATTTTTTTTTAAGAACATATATTAGTTAAAAGTAAAATCATCAGCCAATCTAGCAGCCTCTTCAAAATTTTCAACCTGTATTTCATCCACGCATGTCAACTCTTTCTGCTATAATTACGAAACATTTGTCTGTAAGCCTGAAAGACAAGCTCATATCCTTTCAAGATTAAAATTTGACAGCATCATAATTTGGGCTTTATTCAACAGACATCTGTGTATAAATTTCACGTTCTTTGACAATTAAAACAATTTGTAAAAGAAGACTCCAACTATCATTAGGATATTTAAGATTTTCTGTTTCTTCTCAAAATGCATTAAATATGTATCAATTTATTTTCTTAAAAGGCTTTATCTAACCTGATAAGTTTGGTGAAATCAAAATGAGAAGAATTTAGAGAATTTTCTGTTCTTCTACTTGCCAATGCTAACGTTTTTCACTTTTAATTCAAACTGCATTTCATTTTTCTTCTTTCGCTTTCCCTCTCTTCTCTCCGCATCTCTTACTTTTCTCTACTTACCGTATTCTTTCTTTTTTCTTCTATCTTTCTTTCCTCTTGTTCTATGTCTCTCTCCTTTTCTCTTTTTTTTGAAATTCCAACTTTATTACTATTTCTTTTAATTTTATGACTGACAATGCTTTATTTATCACAAGCACATTATGTTGACGTCACGTCAACATGATATTTCGCGCCATGTTCGCATTTAGAAATAACGCCTTAAAATTTGATAAATAGTAATAGAATATTTAATGAAGGGTTCATCTAAGGAATATTAAACAATAGTATTCTAAATTTCTTGTCTGAGCATGGGTGACTATACTTCGCAAATGATACAATTCTTGACAAGTAGAAGTAAATCAGATTTTTCTAGCTAACTCGAACATCTCAAGGTATTACTCAGCAACAAACTTATTAACATAATCGACATTGTTATAGCTGCTGGTAGGAGTACTTTACAAAAAATGAAAATTAAGGGGTTCTTTTCATAAAAATAGTTTGTAAAAAACAGCTGAAAAGCCTCAGAATATAAATTCAAAACAATAGCAATTAATTTTTTATGTTTCGTCAAAGGGCAACAACTGCTTGTTACTTAAAATATTAAATGTCACAGAAAAACAAACCGGCAACTATGAACAATAACAAGTTATATGCATAAAAATAACAATTCCAATACCACAAAAATGTAAAAAAACAGCAAAAACCACTTCATGTCCAGGACCTGGTCAAATTTGAAATCAAAACAGTATATTAAGTAAGTGTTCTCAATGTAAGTTTCCCAAATGCAAATCTTCATGGTAAAAAGGTGCATTTTTAAAACAGGCTGAAAATGTAACCAAACCTATTTTATGATCATCACCTACGCTCAGTGCATGTTATAATGCTAAAAAACTGGCTAATGGTTGGCAGGGGCGAATGAGGGTTGAGGAGGATGTTCTGACCCTAAATGTCTGTTTGTTTAACATTAACATTAATTAATTTCTGTTTAGTCATTTTTATTCACTTCACACTACACTACACTACTAATGTGCATAAGCATTTTCCAATAAGTATTTGATTGGAAAACTTAACACCAGTAAGAATATGTAAGTTATATATTCAATTAACCTTCTGTAGCGAAAATAGCAAGGATATTTAATAATACATCAAATGTGAGCTCAGATGAGAACTTTATAATGTTGTTGCATTCTTTTTCCAAACAGTTCTGAAAAACACTAGCGAACTTTTCCTGGATTTTCGGATGTTTGTTTTCCAACACTGACAGCAAAACAACCAGCTGATTGCAGTTACATATTTTAGAGATCTAATAGCATACGGAATCATTTTAAGATGAATCACTTGCAGAAGTCGACTAGTGATTGTGACTATTGTATTTAGTTTCTCTTCTTTTTCATTATAATTAGAGTGTTTCTCAAAGTCCGTGCTGATCTGCCGGTTCCAATCTATCTGTAGCTGGTTGTTCTGAATTATTTTGTTCGTTTGTACTTTCGGTTGGTTTTGCAGAGGTTTGTTTTTGCCACTTACATTTATGTAAGATCTTTAAAAGACTTTCACATATCAAGTATGTTATCACCTTTTTATCTTTGGAGGGTTGTAATTCAATGACACAGCTGCCTGGCATTCCTTTGTCTGTCTCATCAGAATCTTCTTTATAAAGACAAAAAGCGATAGAATAAAAGCCACCTGCAATAGAAGGAACAATTCCAATTGGATTTTAGCAATTATTTTGTAATTCAGAAAAAATGCGTCTTGCTCGCAAATAAGATAAACATATATGAGCAATGTATAATTATTAATATTATATTTGTAAAAGCACTTCAGTTTGTTTCTTCTTGGACGGTAATAATACAAAATACAATGTGATTCCAACATATCTTTATACAATTGCTAAAATTTTTATTATAAGGCATTTACCCATGTATAACTGAATGTACTCAGTGACTACAAAGGCATATAGACTGAAACACTACTGGCAATTTTTGTCAATATTGATGCATTCAATATATGCAATATTTACAAAACTGGATTAAAAATGTGTAAGCTCTCAGGGAATCATACATATTCCATCATCGATTAATTAAATAGACAATGGCAGTATATAAATAATTGTTACTGTAGCAGACTAGTTACGGAGTATGGAGCGACTCTACGGCTATCTCGACGCACTTCAAGACTACTGTTTGAAAAGTTAATCAAATCAATAAGAAGATCCTTTAGAAGGATAAAAAGCAACCACGCAACATAATACTGACTCGATTGATTTGTCAATTATTGATTCTGTTCATGAGGGGAAATACACACCCATCACGCCTATGGAACCGGTATAGGCGAACTTCTGCTTTTGCAAATACACTGAATGTACCATCTTCGAGTCCAAGTTCGGGGCGCATTTTTACTGCCGCCGCCAAACACACTGTGAAATCTATAAGAAGTTCTTTTGGAATCATGAAGCTAGTGTAAATGGACTGCCTGTGATATTACTGTATCTTTGTGAATGGGGTCCGCACTACTTTGTAATTTCTAATTGTTCTATTAGCAAAAATTACAGAAGAGCCAATGGTGTGCTGAGACAACTAGTTGATTACAGCCCTGGATGATTATAATGTAATTATTTTCAGTCAATATATCTTAAATTATTAACAATCACAAAATACGAGTGTGTTTATTACAAAAGCTACACTTTTCTCGCTTGTGACTGATTCAGTAAAATTTAAGCAAACGTATTTAATTTCATCATACTCGCAAACTTTTTCCATATCTCGTGCTCTTTTTTTCGAAAGGTCTCTGCGTCACAGAAGACTGCAAGTATTCCGACATCTATTTGATTATTTTTTGTAGTATTTACTCCTTGTTGTTGTTGTTCGATTTCTTTTGCATCTTTTGTATCAATTTTGATCTTTCCAACCATGTACTGTTTGAGCTCATTTATAATCTGACAGGAAAGATCTGTTCCAATTGTGTCGTGTATAATCAAGGTATTTTTCGTCATCTAAAACACACAAAATAAGTAGCAAAATTGAATTGTTTTTCAGTATTATATAAACAATAATACTTCTTCTAATAAGTATACACAGCAAAAAGCGGTATATATCAAGTTCTAACATGAAAAAAATGATATAATGTCCAATGAAGGACGATTTCTCTACAATGAAAAAACAAAACCGAGATTAAGCTATATAGAAACAAATTTGCCCACGTGTTTAGAAACGTTCATAACGTTTTATAGATATATTATAAATCTATATCACTTATTTCTAAGTTGTAACATGATACCCATTTCAATGTAGTAACTAATGTAATATCTACAATGTATTTTACAGCTGCTTTTCTTCAGATATAGAGGGTAGTAGCAATACAGCGAAAACATTATGTGTAAAAAGTGACATTACAATTATTCATGAAATTTATTTGTTTATGATAATACACATTGTTTGACTATTAAAATATAATGAAGAGGTCTTATGACAACTATAATTTGAAAACACTACCGTAGCAGCTTTTGCAAGGTTTGTAAAATATGCACATACGTTAAATTGTGCTTCATATGAAAATCAAGATTTATCATACCATTATCAAATATTACAAGTTCTGTGGTATTCAGTAAATAATTGTAAAACAAAGTAAATGCGCTGTAAAAGACCACCTCCAAATAAAGACCATAGTTTGGCTCTACCGAGAGTGGTCTTTATAGACAAGTTTGACTGTACTTTTGATAGAAATAATGATTAAATCCCTTTTCTCACTTGCAGTAGTGAAACTTAAGATATGTACGCTGACTGTACATAAGACTGTAAAAGTCATGTTTTTGCAAGCATCTATACAATAATCTAACTATAATTTCAGAAGAATACATATCCCTTTTTCTTATTTAGCTGCAGTGATTGTGATTACCTTATCTAACCTATGTATAAACTATATCAAAGTATATAGAACTTTTTGATAAAAAGTAGCAATTCCATAATAATTATTGTTAATACATGCCTATCGGTATCGTCCATGACGGTATGCATATTTTTTTTGCAAAGAAACGTATATCAACTCAAAAGTTTGTGACCTGATATGTGTATTCCTAAGTCATTTACAATATCGAATCATTATTAATTACACATGGTCTATATCTGTAGGTCAATATTATGCAAAGAGGTTATTTTAGATCACTTATTGTACTTGTTTCATGCATGTATATAACATTCTGCAGAGTGTCTGATCACTTTGCACATAATGCAGACTGATTAAAGTCAGTCTGTAATTATATTTGTATTCAACTATTTGTAACTATCATAAATGTTACAGACAAGACTTTATACAGATGATTAATACCGACAGTAACATCATACCTATAATGACAAGACGTGTAACAGTAAAATATTTGATCTAATTCTATCTTAATTCAACCGAAAATCTCAATATTCGACTTCTTTTATTGCCTTACCGGTAATATCATTGTGAGCAACTAAAATATATAATTTCTTCAAACCACTAGAACTTATGACATGCTTCAATGCCCTCATTCTATTTTGCACGCCATCATTTTAGATTTTGTATGATAATTTTAATACACTTTTCAACGCTAATATTTGAATGACATGTTCTGCAACAGAGGATCAAAATGCTTATGATAAAAACTGTAAATGTTTCAAATTACAATTTAAGTATTCATAGCCTTAAGTATTGTATAATCACTCCTTGGATATGGTGCCTGCTTTTTAATTTTGTCTTTTGACAGTTCCTGTGACTGATATGCAGGCTCCATAACCTCAGATCCCCTTTCTAAGTTCAAGTTTGTTTGGTTCTGCCCATTGTTTTCTCGTATGGGGCAAACCCATTACTTTATCTGGGGACCAAACGCCGCTTTTCGTGGAATAACACGCCACAACACGTGTATCATTGAAGGTTCCATGTTCACCGCCGTTTGAAAACATCTGCGGATGTCTCTTAATTGCTTTTTATACTTTTAGCACGTTTAAATGTTGATTTCTACTAAACCCGGGGCTAGAGGGCGTGGACGGTAGCATGCATTCCCACTACCGTCCATGAACTGGCTCAATCGGCCTGCAACATTTTCGTTTTTGTCGTGTTGAGTGACCTGTGAAGTTTCAACTTTTTCTATTTTAAAGCATTTCACTACCTCATACCTTTTCACGCCTTTGTCTGTATACCTCCGCTTTAGACAGGGCTTCAGTAAATTAACTAAGTTCAGTTCCTTCTTATTTCATATCAAAAATTCAATCTTGAGAGTCCTTTTTCAGTAATTAAAGAGCATTTACATGATATAAAACTATGTCTTCTCACCAAAAATAATAACTTAGACGTTATATAACATATCAGAAAAATAATCTGCTTCGAAAAACATACCCGCCCCACCCCTGAAAATGCTCCTATGACGTTTGCCGTTTAGCAGTTTCAGGTATGTACATATTTCCTCAATGAATAAAAGTAAATTCACAATGAAAGCGGTCTTAGATCTTTTCCCAATACAATAAGCAATAAAAGTAAGTCAAAAATATACCTGAAACATACCATTTCCAAATTAATATAAGTTAAATCTGAAGATTCCCTATGATAGTGATCTGCAAAATTACTATGTCATGCAGTAGGCAACAATACATACCAAAAATAAACTGCAACATCAACGGCGTGGAACTTCATTTTTGACTACTTCGCCGAGTAGTCACTTCTTATTTGGTGTATGCAGTTCTAAACGACACTGCACGGGTTAAGAATTAAAGATTATTTCAAAGGATTTAAAAAGAATATAAACTGTATGTTTCGGGCTTTTTAGAAATGACGTATCCTGTTTTGCTAATGACATTCTTATAAAGTTTGTGTCATTAACATTTATTACAATATATAACTCTACGAGGGGCGTTCAATATGTAATGTTACTCAGTATGTAGTTCCGTAATCGCTGGTTATTTTTAGATGCGGTTTTCGGCAAATTATTGAGCAATTTATTGGCAACACAATGCTATATAAATTATAAAGATCAGCAGGTTCAAAGTAAAAATATAATCATTTTAGTGAGGTGTACTCTGGTATACCGGACCATAATTATAATTTTGATTTGTCCTGGGCATCCAGAGTCTCAAAAAAATAGAACAACTTGTAAAATCACAAAATTCTATCATTTTTCTACGAGGTACAGCAATTTGTGATGAGTTTGCGTTTGTTTTAAACTATTTATTGCATTCTGAATTATACAACGCAACAAAAAATCTAAACTCGAGGTTGATTCCACCTGGAATGGGTGTTGAGAGCGACTAATCTCAGTTTTAAGATCTAATTTCGCAATCGAGAATTAAGATACTAGTATCAACTTAAAATACAAGAATTTTTTAAACGATGATTATAGCGCCTGACAAAATTGCAGAGGCTTATTGTACTCACCTTATCATTTTTTGAGTAAAAATATACACAATTTAAAACTCTTATAAACTTTTTTATTTTAGTTTTCATGTGTTTTTGTGAAGATCATGATTTGTTGTATCTGTTTAAACTGAAAATTGAACTATAGTTCTAGTTGTTGAGTAGTAGAATCTAGGAATTGCGTATTACAATCTCAATATTTTGGACACAATATTGTCCAGTATACCCGAATATACCTCACTCAAATGATTATATTTTTACTTTGAATCTACCGATTTTTATAATTTATATAGCATTATTGTGTTGCCAATAAATTGCTGTATAATGTGCCGAAAACCGCGTCTAAAAATATTAAGCGGTTACGGAACTACATACGGAGTAATATTAGGTTATTTAACATTGTTCTGTACAATACGCAGATATATTTGGACGAGTACCCAGCTGAGAAAACCATATTGGACGAGTCGAGTTCAATATGGTTTTCTCAGCTGGGTACGAGTCCAAATATATCTCGTATTGTACAGTACAATGTTAGATAACCTTTTTATTCTATATCTATTTTATCTTACTATAATAATAGTTTAAGTTAAAAATGTTTCACTGAATATTGTATTCCTGCCTTTTCTAGTTTTTCCCAGCTTGGTATGAGTGCAAATATATATTATACAGAACAATGTTAGACCTTAAATAACCTTTTTATTCTATATTTATTTCACTTCATACGTAATATACGTAATTCATTGACTGTTGTTTTTTCTGCGTATCATCATTAAAAAAGTATATGGTGCAACCTCCCTACAACAGCCATTTGGCGATTTGGGTGGTAATAATACCTGGCTGAGATATTATGCCCACAAACATTGTCAGCAAGTTTGGTGAAGATCGGATGAAAACTGTTCGACTTAAAAGAGCGGACAGGGCTAAACTCCCCGTTTTTCGAGTAATTCAAGGGTGCCTGGTACAATCTGGCTGGTTATCGAAATTGGCCAAGATGTAATGCCCACAAACATTGTCAGCAAGTTTGGTGAAGATCCGCTGAAAACTGAATTATAGAGCAGACATGTTTTGGATGCTGACCGCCCGTCCGTTGCCATTCATTATCTTCTCCATTTTGTTTCTTAACCGTTAAATAAAAACTGCTGAGGTAGCTATTCAGACAGTCAGGGCTGATACCAATTTCTAGGTTTCGTCCGGAACGGCTTCTTTAAGCGACTTTTCAAATATTCCAACATCTGATGATCCTTTTTACTATATTTTTAAGTTTTTGATTATTAACGAACGTTTTAAGATCTAAATCAGACAGCATTGTTATCCCTTCAATCGTTTTTGTGTGTTGTAAACAAAAAAACTCAAATTAAACCCAGATTTCAAGACGGATAATCAAACTCTGTACATAGAGCGCCTACTTCATCCGATTTACATTCGGAACATTTTCACGCGTTTCGGGCTTTATCGTATGTTTAACATGGGACTGTTGAACCGTCCAAATACAGAAAATACAGGATTTTTTGTACGCGCGTGCGTCCAAATACAGAAAATACAGGATTTTTGTACGCACGTGCATCCAAATACCGTAATATATTGTACGGTCACGTGTTGCAAATGAACGTTCGCGATTGGATAGATAAAATAGGTAGAGAATAACATTATATATTGAAAGTCCCTCGTAATTTAAAATTTGCTGCGAAACTTTAGTTCAGCAAGCATGTTAGTTATGAGGTATATCAAATACTTGCCTTGAACGTAGTTATATCATCCTTCAAATCGTTAATCGCTTTAACTAGGAGAGCACGTGCTGACTTGTTGATAGGTCTGTAAAGAGTCACAGGAACAAACGTGCGCTGGAGGGTAAAGCCAGAGAAATCCATGTCTATAATTTCTCTGATGTTTTTATACTTGTAAGGCCTCTGTATAAGTTCTTTTGTTTGTGAAATATCTGAACATCCTTTCAAATGGAAGTAAAGTATTATAACTGGGAACGTCTGGTCTGAAATTAGAAAGAATCGCAGCTTTGACTAATTCGCAGAAAGAAGTATTTACAGTTATCCGCGTTACACCGTATATCGGATAACTGTTGTCCAGTAACAGCTGCATTACAAAACATGTAGCAAAGAACTAGTTTTGGTATAGACAAGGGCGTGGTATTATGCTATATAAAAAGAAGTAATAAGGAGAGTGTTCAGCTCTATAGAGACCTTTCTAGATTCATCTTCTACTTTTCTAAAATATCTAGGTTTTTTATAATTTAAGAGAAAAACATACATATGTATTATTATCATGCTAAGTTTCGATTTTAATGTGTATATGATGAATTTCATATAGAAGAAATAAGCATCAGAATGATTTAGATATTGCTTATGCATATGAAAGTGTTTCATTCACGTTATTCAGCAGTTTTCAGTTGGTCTGAGTATTTATCTGAACATTTAATTTGTCTGCTGGAATGTTTCGACCTGTATCATGTTCATGTTTTATTTAATACCAGAAAAACTAATATAGTAGAGCAAGGAAGTCGGTAGAGATACCTTTCTGTATGCACCATTTAGGTATCACTACCTCCTCCCCTCCCCCCCACCCCCGCGGCTCGCAGCTTCCCGACTTTCCTTTCAAATGGTATTGTCACCATAATGAAATTGACCCGGTGAAAATTATAAGGTTGAGTAACAAAAGAAAATGTTTTGTTTTTATACAATAAAGAAAATATTTTATTTTGAAGAATATAATAATTTTGTTGTATCATATGAACAATATTGAAATATTTGTTACAATAGAATCTGACGCTTGACTCTGAATGAACTAATCTCGCACCACGCACAAATGACTTGTTGTTGAAGTTATTGTAAGGAAGCTGAGAAGGGACCTAAACATACTTAACAGAGGCGTAAACTTGTGCAGGAATACTGCACTTCAATGAAAGCACGGATAAAGCAGTTATCTGATGAAAGAGAGACATTTAAATCGGTATTCGTTTCATACTATTGTAAGAATTAGACCCGAGATTAAAAGCTTTATTCAGTATGGATGAAGTATATATTGGTTACAACACATTAAATATAGCCGTTCTCCTTCATTCTATATAAAATTGACATATTTCCAATGGCCACAGCACACTTCAGATCCCATTTTAAATGTCTGTAACTTACATTTTCTTGAAGAATATTATCAGTGCTGAATAAAAATCAAGAGAAAAGTAGGAGTCATATTTGGTGCAAGATAAATATTTTCAGTCAAACACACAGAACGCAAAATCAGCTAAAAATTAAACCCCAAATTGAAATGGTGGTGTATTATTTGTGTAAATGCCACCTACATGTTAAGCATAGATCTGTCACGTGATTTTAGCAAAAAAAAAAATTCAAAGAAAATAAGGAAAATAGCTCAACAGAGCAAACAATCTGAGGACTATTTGTATCCGCCATTATGCGACTACCATTTTGTTTACGCGCCATTTATCTATTTAGTGTCCGTATGCCCATAAGAAAAACTTTTTTCTCTGACATTGTGCCAGTTTCATTTAAAATGTACAAGCAGCCTAAATGCATGATAAAATACAAGGTTTAGTATGATATCAGCAGTTTCTAAGGTTTTCCATAACACACGACAATGCGTCAAATTTTGTCAAAAATCTGTGTCAGATTTTGCTCAAAAGAAAAGTGGGGGTCTTGTTTGATGCAAGAAAATATGCCTATTGCGAATATGTTTGTTCCAGTGTAAGATCGAATTAGTTTCCATCAAAGAAACAACGTCTCTGTTTTAAGTTCAGATTTTAGTTCAGTTTCGTTAGCTTTGTCTGAACATCGTCAAGCAATGTCATTATGTAAACATGAGAAACAGGTTTAAGGTGTTTATAGAATTTTACAATTGTTGTTTTAGGGGGTGCTGTTATGAGAAAAAAGTTCATCTATGTCTTTTATACTTTTATCTTAATTAGTAGCAAGGTATGTTAAAGCCATAAATTTTCTGTTGTCAGTCAAAAAACTAGTTTTTTCACAGCTGAATAAAAAACGGACAGACTGAGTGCAAAATGCACTAAGTATGAGCATGTTCTTATCTCTGGCCTGGTCTTATATTCAAAGAAATTCCCGAAAGAGCTATGTACTGAAAAATATCATAAAAAAATGCTTACACAACTGCCATTCTACAATGATATAACTACTGCAATGGCTTGGTTTACATTTTAAAATTCGTTACATGTCAAACATGTTAATATTAACATTGATTCTGGTTCCGATGCTTCAGGAAAATCAGCAATGATTCTACCACTGCCGAAATATGTTAAAAATACAGATTTGAAAAGTACCAAATCTTTTTCTGTTTATCCATATAACTGATGACCGAGCTTTTCAAAACACATGACCTGTATTAGTATGCACGTTTATAGTGATACTACGTACATTAAATGAATGAACCTCGGAACATAATGCGATTGCACTTGTCCATTGTACAGATAATTGGCAATTATTTTAACTCTCAATGGGATCAATCTTAGTATAAAACTTTTGGATGACTCAATTTAAATAATAGGAGATCTTGTTTTATATGGTTGGTTTGCATTTTAAGTATATCACACTTAGTCCCAATAGTGAAATGTAAGAAAAAAGAACAGATTCATTGTCCATATAAGAATATATTTTACTTTCCGCAGATAAGCCTATGTATTTCACGGATACGATAATGATTGATAGACTCGGAAGACGACCCGCATTTATACTTAAAGTAACTTCATCGTTATTCTTATTTCATTTTGTTAGTTCCTAAACAATAAGATTACCAACAAATCTGGTAGAAATCTGAAATTTATAAGATTGTTTTAAAAACTTAAACGACTATTCCATCTTCTGATCCAATTCATTTTGTACCATTTTCAATGACTTGTTTTTCTCCATTGCGCAAGGCTTTTTCCAACACTACAAACAGAACAAGAAAACAATTTTGTGAAAGGTTTATGAGATATCCCAAAACTTTCGAATATGAAAACATAAACAGTTCATTCGTATACACTCTAGAAAACAAAAAAGGGTCACTAATATATGCCAATATAATTAAACGATTATTTCATAAGTAAATATATGTAGTTTATGTTCCAATTAGTTCAACATTTTGCTAACGGTACAGCTATTTATTGCACATGAAAAGCTTGAAAACCCCGTGCAAAATGCTTCGTCTGACCTTCAAAATTGCATGAAAGGAGGAAACATCAGGTCCTACCTAATTATAATTACGAATAATGCTGGATTCTTCAACAATGTTTTGTCTGTTTGCTTGGAGGTTATTGATTTTCGTCACTGAATATCCCAAAATTAACTATGCTTCAAGATTAGGCTGTACTAGTTCTCGGTCGCTGGCTGGTGGAAGTCAGCGTCAAGTAGCACAGACTCACAACGTCAGAAAAAGCGTTATCCAGCGGTTATGGACTAGCTACCTTGATACCGGATCGGCTGTCAGGCAACTTGGAAGTGGCCATTTGAGGGTTTCATTAGCCCGATATTAACGTGCAATGGTGGTAACAGTTAAATGAAGAATATTTGACTATGCGGTACGTTGAATTCGAGACTTTTCAAGGTCGATAAATGCGAATATTTCTGTTTAAACATTTAGAAATTTAATCCATGAGACAGACTTGGGAGCTAAAATCCCGCCACACATCTTCCACTTACAACAAGACATCGGATAAACCGGCTTGCATTTGCACGATACCACCAGGCAATTGTAAACTACCCAGTAAAGACACATTTTTATTTACTGAGAATCCAAATTTTGTCTCGACTTCACTCGTCTGAAATATTTTTCCATCACAGCTTCTTTTTCTTGTGGGCCTACTATGTAAATGCGTGGCTCTTGGGCTGTGTTTTTGGTGCTCAGTGCTTCCGAGAAATCTACCCTTACCTATTATCTTTTCATTGATGGGTCAGAGACGCACCTGGCGACAATGTAATGATCGATTCTAGGACTGTTGAATAGCCCAACATGACCAATGGGGAAGTGGATCAGTGCATCTCTTATGATTAGAACTGTCTACCATAAACGTTATAGGGACGAAACAATCGCACCACATGTTGTCCTTTCCATTATAGTCAGTAGGTCAGGATTTCATCCTTATGGACGATTATGCGTCCGCGTACCGCGTAAGAGTCTTAGATGTCTAACTTGAGGAACAGAGCATCGACCGGGTGGATTTTCAAACACGCTCTCTGGACCTTAATCCCTTGAAACATGCCTTGGCGGATTCAAGCTCAGATTCCAAAGCCATCGACAAGGATCGAGCTCGCAATTGCTCTTGTCCAGGAATGGGGATATATCCCATTTACTGTCATCCGTGCACTCATTAGGAGCTTCCCGCCCATATCACCTATGACCCTGTTCTTTTCAAAAGACGCATTGTCATCTTATAGTAAACATTAATACAATACCAATTTATCTAAACATATATCCAAGCACAAAAATGTTTCAAACCAGACAAAATTACCCGAAATATATTTTTTTTTACCTTTTTGAAATTCATTGATTGTTTTCTAATAGGTAATTCTACATTTTCTGTTCACTCTAGAAAGTATTGAATGGGATTTTTCAATTTTATACCTCTTATCAAGTAGATCAATAAAATTATCATGTATCGTTGAATTCGTTACTACTTCTTCTGTGGATTTATTTTAGCAACCAATCTCTTTTGGCCATACAGAAGAAAGGTTGTATGGATTGTGAGATTCTTTTCCTTTTTCAGTATAGTGTCCTTGTTTAAAAAAATATGTTGATGAAAGTTGGCTATTTTTTATTCTCGCTTTTCTATGTTAATTCTTATTTTGCTATTCCGTCATATTTTTCTAGCTTTAAATATTCAATATCATCTTTTACATTCCTATAATATTTTATAACTGATGTTTTGTATTCCTCGAATTAATCTTCTGTAAGCTCATTTTTAGGTCAACTTTTATTTTCAGCAGGCATATCCTCAATGTCTGCATTTCTATTATCAGTTTTCAAGATATTTTTTTTAGTTAAGGCTATTGGTTCTTGTGTCAATAACTCCATTCAATCTTCTTTTATATTACCATAAACCATCCTGGAAGGAATACTTATTATTCATTAATTTCAGGTAAAGTTTGTAACTGACTTGACAAAATTTCGTTTTTACTTTCTATTTCTTTAGTTATTGGTATATAAATTTTATACCTTTCTCGGCTAGCATCTAGTCTTTCTTTTCTTCAACTATTTCTTTACGGGCTGCTTTAATTTTTTGTCCAGCTGTTTACTTTTTCTCGCTCATATATTTAAGTCTTGCTAACATTTAAAAGATAATGTATAATAATGTAAGATTAATAATCATGTACAATAATGGAAAGTAATGTAAGATAATATTTAATATACATATATAAAAGTTCCTAATTAAGAAACCAGTAATGATGAATTTATCAATTTTGAACAGTTATATCCGTTTATGCCAGATTCATGTTTCAGGTTGCGTAATTGCAAGAAAAAACAGTGGTGCAGGTGAAACGTTTAATTTAGGAAGTCAATATAAGCCCAATAATGATATAACAAGAAGTTTTTTGTTAAGAATAAGTATGGTTACCGTAGAAGATTACAATTTTCAAGATATTAAAACAGAGACACTTGAAATAAAATCTAAAATCAAGACACAAAATATAAACCTCAGAAAAAAACATTTCAAAAATGAGGAAACAAATGCAAAAACTGAAAGATAAAATTTATGAAAAGAAACAAGACCACGCAGACTAAAACTACGCAGTCTAACCTGTACTAACGGTCACCTCCGATCCGCGGTCACCTCCGTTCAGCGGCCATTTTATGACGCCCCCGACGGATTTTCCTCTATTTTATCACTTTATTCAGCGGCCACCTGCAATCCGCGGCCAGCGGCCACCGAAATTGCCTCCCCACCGCCGTATTTGACCCCTTTTGCGGCCATTTTTCTTCCAAAACCAATTATTTTTAAGCAATAATCGCAGAAGATACCCGATTTTGAGAAGCACGTAGTTGCTAAGTTTCGCTGACTTCACCACAAGAACGACAAAATGACATGAGCTTCTCAATTAAAACTGATAACCAAAGGTGTGATCCCGTTTTGTTATGATCAAATGGCCAGTTATTATCGGTAATTAGCGTGTCACCTCGTGTCAATTTTGTTGTTCACAGTTTGACTCTGTTAAAGATAATAAATCGATAAACTAATTTGTAGCATAATATTTTGATTTTTT
>NW_026462733.1:0-61532 GCF_021730395.1 Mercenaria mercenaria | reverse complement strand
CAAAGACATTGTCTGACGGGAACTTCAACAAAATGACCAGTCAAGTATAGAGTCTCCAGCCTATAGGAGTTTGAGCTAATCATTTTTAACTGAAGGTTGTTAGTTTGAAACATTTAGTGATTTGCCTGATCCCTGAAATTGTCTAGCTCATAACAGAAATCATTTACGAATCATTGGTACACGAATCATTTAGGCAAGGTAGCCAGAGGAAAATTCTATATACGAGATATTTGGTCTCACCAGCTCTACGTTTTAACAAAGGACATTCTACATCGTTTGTCAGTTAGTCTAAGACATAGTCACCTTAGCGTTTGGACCCAAACCATTGTTCCAGATACTAAAGGCGTAGGCACTTCCCTGGGTCATATAACCAGTATCCTTACAATGACCATCATTCTTCTTTTTATTTTTGCTAAAGGTAGGGCGCTACTTACATGCCCCTTGTTGTGTTTTTTTAAACAAAAACAGCTGTGTTATATCAGCCAAGGTTTTATTTTGAAAATTTCGCAAATATCAAACCTCGCAAACATACTCAAAATTTCAAATTCGAGAAATTTTGACTCAGCGAAAATATGTGCTTTTACAGTATTTAGTTTGTACTAATTTGTTTGAATTAAATAATTTGCTGACTTCACGACAATGACAACAATTACAGCTCTGGGATAAATATCCAATATTGTTATGCTTTAAAATTTGTATATCAAATATATCAGTGTTAGACTATTTCTCTGCTTGTATCAATGATATTCGCTACATACCTTTTGCATTAAAGATAATCTTTAATGCAAACGGTTAGATATAATAAACAAAATTTAACTGGGAAAAGCCATATGGGTATGTTACTCTCAAAGTATTTATTTAAACTGAATTTCAGATGTGAAAGTTTAAACTAGTTGAACAAGAGCTGTCCGTAAGACAGCGCGCTCAACTTTTCTCAGTGCTTGACTCTGAACTAGAACTGTCACAGGAGTGAACCATATGGTCCGAGAGCTCACGGACTTTTATTGCAACAATTGAGGCCAAAAGAAGTTTTTACTTTTTTGGAAACAATATTTCATATCCTCCATGAAAACCCATTTCTTAAGTGTCAAAGCCGTGCCTATCCATATTTTGTTCACTTATGTTTGTGATAGGGGAGGTAAAACTCACTTGTAAAAATTTAGGGGGTAGGGGTAAAGTTTACGTCTACCAGTTTCGTCACTGTTTAATTACAGTAACTATCTGATTGTCAGTAAATGTATACTTGTCAACCAATGTCAGCAAAAAGAAATTCATCATAAAGGAATGAAGGGCAAACTTGATATTTAAGGTCAAAGGTCAAATTTATGTACATATCACAAAAATTGGCCTATTTGAAATTTATTTTTCTTCTTAAAAATTAGTTTGTTATCATAATTCACTCAGTTTTATATATGTAATGTGTATATATCAGCCAAAGTCAGAAATGCAAGTCTTATTGCAAAACCTCAAGGTCAACGCTGATAACTGAAGGTCAAAGTTCATTTTCATGCGAAAATGTGAAAATGTTACCTTTACTTTTTCTAACCTGTTTAATATGTATTCAAATTATTAGTCACTGACGTTAATTCGTTTTAATGTCTGTGTGTCAGGCAAAGTCAGCAGTGCAGATGTAACCCCAAAACTGCCAAGGGTAAAGCTTATATCAAAGGTCGAAGGTCAAATTTGTGTGAAAAATTGCATGAATAGCTTCCTGTTTGAAATATAACAGCTATTTCTAATCATTATTAGTAATTGCTCGTGATTAATTTTAATGTATATATGTCCCACAATGTCAGTAATAAAGATATCGTCTAAAATCAGACAAGTTCAAATGTGATATTAAGGGTCAAAGGTCATTTGCAAGTAAAAGAATGAAAAAAATAGCTCTTTAACCTTTCTTCTTGTTCATAATATCTTGTCGATATTAATCAACGATATCAGTTCATTTTAATGTATAAAAATTAGGCGATGTCTGGTATGCACATATAATTTCAAAACATTCAAGGTCAACCATAATATCAAAGGTCAAAGGTCAAAAAAGTAAGTAAAATGTTGCAATAATATCACCTGTTTGTAATAATTTTTATTGTTTAAAAGTAATTGTTTTGCAATTTAGTAACTGATCGTTGTTCATTTTACTGTATATATGTCAGACGATGTCATGGAAGAGAAAATAAGTCAAGGTCGAACCTGGTATTACAGGTGTGGGGTCATTTTTGTGTAAAAGATCAAAATGTAGCATACTTACTCAATACTTTGTTCAAAAACAATAGCTCGTTGTTATAATTTACTGTTAGCAATTTATTTTAATGTATACATGTCAAGCAAGGTCAGGAATGTAGGTCTTATCCCAATAAGGCAAAGCCAAACCTATTATCAAAGGTCAAGGGTCAAATTTGTGTGAAAATTAGCAAAAACAGCATTTTTGCAATGATTTTTCTTTACTGATTTAGGGTATTTCAAAACTAGTAACTGATCATTATTCATTTTAAAGTATATAATTATTATAATAGATGATATCATTCTTGAAATAATAATGAAAAATTAGTCAAGGCCAAATCTGACATTAAAGGTCAAAGGAGAGGGCCTTCAAAAACTTGCCATTATGAAAAAAACTGGCTGGAACAAGTTGGGGAGCAAATGTAAAGATCCTACGGCAAGTCTACACAGGCACCGTACGGCCCATAGCAGAGTACGCATCCACCTCATTGGTAACTGCTTCCAAAACCAGTAAAGATAAACTGGACAGAGTTAAATTTCAGGTCTGAGGATAATCCCGGAGCAATGAAAACAACTCCAATAAAAGAAATGGAAAAGACAGCCAACACTGAGCCATTAGAGACAAGACGAGAGTACAAAGCTTTTGTGCATGCAGAGAAGGCTACGGGTCTACCATCCCACCCACTCCACTCAAAACTCGAGAGCAGAACCAAGAACAGACTGAAACGACAGTCTCAACCACAACGTCAAAGAACTGCGAAAATGGAAAGCAGCAGCACTGGACACAGAGGCAGAGCCGCTCGATCCCAATGAATGGGTTCCCAGACAATGTACTCCCAAGATCAGATTGGAGGTGCCAGGAGTAGAAGAAAAGGGAAAGCAACATCAGGCTTACCAACAATCTCTTACGCTAGAAATGAACAATAACCACTATCAAGCACACTCTTGGATCCAAGCATCTACCGATGGATCAGTGGAAAATGCAGTTCAGAATGCTGGGAGTGGTGCCTACATCAAATTTTCAGACAGCTCCACTCTCACACTATCTCATCCAGTCGGCAAGAGATGCTCCAACTACAGATCCAGATGCAAGCCCTCACATCGGTGACACTCGAACTGTATGAGTGAGGAGAAAAGGGACAGACTCCAAGTCAGCTCTTCAGGCTCTCTCAGCAAGTCCATCAGACAACTTAACCAGTCAGCTGCTGAAAAACATGAATCTCCTGTCTGAGAACAACAATGTAGCATTTCGATGGATTCCTGCACATGTGGGCATAGCTGGAAATGAAGCTGCGCACAAACTTGTGAAGGAAGCAACCAGGCAAATACAATCCCAACCTCCAACTTCATACAGAGAAGCTCAGACTCTGTGGAAGAAGAGCTTTGCGTCAGACTGGAAGAACATAAATGGAGGCTACCTGCCGAATCATGACAGTCTACACAAGCTAAACAGGCACAGCCACACAGCCAATTAACTGTCTTCCGTCTGCGCACTGGAGACTGTGGCCTGAGAAAACATATGAAGAAGATGGGTGTTGCAGAGACAGCTAAATGTCAGTGCGGATCAGAGGAACAAACACCATTTCACATTCTGCAGAGCTGTTCCTATCTGGAAGAAGCACGCCAAAACGTTTGGCCAACAGACATCCCACTTGAGACCAAGCTGTGGAGAGATGCCAGCGATCTGCAGAATACGGTGCATTTCATTGCCGCATCTAATCATAAGATATAAAACGGCCATAAGAAGATGGAACGCAGTAATGAAGTAAGTAAGTAAAGGTTAACATTGAAATGAATTAACAACATGTTATAACGACAAGATATGTTTGAACAAAGAAATAAAGTAACAGTGCTATCTTTTGAATTTATTACCCGAAAATGAATTTTAAACTTTAACATCAGGGCTGATTAAGACTCATCTTATGATATCTTCATTGTTGACATTGACCCATATATATATGAAACTTCAAGGACAATCTGACTAAAGTACTTGATCTTCTAAACGAAGATCTGAGAACGACCCATTCACATACGTCTTCTGTATATTTTGGATTTCCATTATTGCTATTTTTATTTTATCCAATCAGACGATTTGTTCGATTGTCAAAGAGTAAGAAAAATATGCAGTTATTCTAGGACTCGAACCCGGTACCCCTCGCTTACAAAGCAAGTGGCCTACTGACTGAGCTAACCGGCTATCTGATACATTACGACATAAGAATTTTAAATATCAAAAGTCAATGCTACAGGTAGATTTGCAAGATGTTGTAAGCTAGGCTCTGATTGGCTGGTGAAAGGACCGTCAGAACGAGGCAATGAATAGGTCGTTTTCAGATCCTATGCGTAGCGTAATAGGAGATGTACTTTAGTCAGATTGCTTCAAGGAATAACTATAAGATACTAATAATGACAAAATACCTTTAAACAATGAAAAGTATTGCAAAAATGCTATTTTTGCAATCTTTCACGCAAATTTGACCTTTTACCTTTGATAAGCTTTACCAATCACTGTTTTTGAAATGAGATCTGCATTGCTGACATTGACTTACAAATGAACATAAGACATAATTATTTTCAATGAAAAAAATGACAAGATAATTTTTAACAAAAAGAAGAAATTAAAAATGCTGTATTTTGAACTTTTTTTTTACATGAAAATGACCTTTGACCTTTAATGTCAGGTTTGACTAATTTTTCATTATTATTTCAACAGTGATATTGTGTGTTATATATACTTTAAAATGAATAATGATCAGTTTTACTAGTAGTGACAAAAATAACCTACACAATAAAGAAAAAGACCTTGACTTATTTTCTCTTCCATGACATCGTCTGACATATATACAGTAAAATGAACAACGATCAGTTACTAAAATGTCAAAACAAATACTTTTAAACAATAAAATTATTACAAATAGGTGATATTATTGCAAAATTTTACTCTCTTTTTTGACCTTTGACCTTTGATATTATGGTTGACCTTGAATGTTTTGAAATTATATGTGCATACCAGACATTGCCTAACATTTATACATTAAAACGAACTGATATCGTTGACTAATATCAACAAGATATTATTTACGAGAAGAAAAGTTAAAGAGCTATTTTTTTTCATTCTTTTACATGAAAATGACCTTTGACCCTTAATATCACATTTGTACTTGTCTGATTTCAGACGATATCTTTATTACTGACATTGTGGGACATATTTACATTAAAATAAATCACGAGCAATTACTAATAATGATTAGAAATAGCTGTTATATTTCAAAAAGGAAGCTATTCATGCAATTTTTCACACAAATTTGACCTTCGACCTTTGATATAAGCTTTACCCTTGGCAGTTTTGGGGTTACATCTGCACTGCTGACTTTGCCTGACATATAGACATTAAAACAAATTAATTTCAGTGACTAACTAGAAAATGCTTTTGTAAAAAAGCGCATGTCTCCCCCAATGCAAAGTCCTATAGGCAAGAAGTCAATAGGGGTCAGGAGCGAAAGTCAAAGAGACACTGACGGTTGGCTGCAATAGGGATCATCTACTTGGCATGTCCAATCATCCCGCTAAATTTCAACACTCTTGGCCTAGTGGTTCTCAAGTCACTGTTCAGGCTTCTGTGACCTTGACCTTTGATCAAGTGACCTCAAAATAAATAGGGGTCATCTACTCTGCATGTCCAATCATCCTATTAAGTTTCAACATTGTAGGTCAAGTGGTTCTCAAGTTATTTCCAAAAAATGATTTTACATGAACAGACCACTGTGACCTTGACCTTTAATAGACTGACCCCAAAATCAATAGGGGTCATCTACTCTGCATGTTCAATCATCCTATGAAGTTTCAACATTCTGGGTCAAGTGGTTCTCAAGTTATTGATCGGAACTGGTTATCAATGTTCAGGCCCCTGTGACCTTGACCTTTAACGGAGTGACCCCAAAAAACAATAGGGGTCATTTACTCTGCATGAACAATTCATCCTATGAAGTTTCAACATTCTGGGTCGAGAGGTTCTCAGTTATTGACTGGAAATGGTTTTCCATGTTCAGGCCCCTGTGGCCTTGACCTTTAACAGAGTGACCCTAAAATCGTTAGGGGTCATCTACTCTTTATGACCAATCATCCTAATAAGTTTCAACATTCTGGGTCAAGTGGTTCTCAAGTTACTGACTGGAAATGGTTTTCAATGTTCAGGCCCCTGTGACTTTGAACTTTAATGGAGTGACCCCAAAATCGATAGGGGTCATCTACTTTGCATGTACAATCATCCTATGAAGTTTCAACATTCTGGGTCAAGTGGTTCTCTAGTTATTGATCGGAAATGGTTTTCCATGTTCAGGTCCCTGTGACCTTGACCTTTGACAGAGTGACCCCAAAATCAATAGGGGTCATCTACTCTTCATGACCAATCATCCTATGAGGTTTCAACATTCTGGGTCAAGTGGTTCTCAAGTTACTGACCAGAAATGGTTTTCAATGTTAGGGCCCCTGTGACCTTGACCTTTAATGGAGTGACCCCAAAATCGATAGGGGTCATCTACTTTGCATGTACAATCATTCTATGAAGTTTCAACATTCTGGGTCAAGTGGTTCTCTAGTTATTGATCGGAAATGGTTTTCCATGTTCAGGCCCCTGTGACCTTGACCTTTGATGGAGTGACCCCAAAATCTATAGGGGTCATCTACTCTTTATGATCAATCATCCTATGAAGTTTCAACATTCTGGGTCAAGTGGTTCTCTAGTTATTGATCGGAAATGGTTTTCAATGTTCGGGCCCCTGTGACCTTGACCTTTGACAGAGTGACCCCAAAAACAATAGGGGTCGTCTACTCCAGCAGCCCTACAACCCTATGAAGTTTGAAGGTTCTAGGTCAAATGGTTCTCCAGTTATTGCTCGGAAATGAAGTGTGACGTACGGACGGACGGAAGGACGGACGGACGGACAGGGCAAAAACAATAAGTCTCCTGGGGGAGACATAATAATTTGAATACATATTAAACAGGTTAGAAAAAGTAAAGGTAACATTTTTCACATTTTCGCATGAAAATGAACTTTGACCTTCAATTATCAGCGTTGACCTTGACGTTTTGCAATAAGATTTGCATATCTGACTTTGGCTGATATATACACATTACATATATAAAACTTAGTGACTTATGATAACAAACTAATTTTTAAGAATAAAAATGAATTTCAAATATGCCAATTTTTGTGATTTGTACATAAGTTTGACCTTTGACCTTAAATATCAAGTTTGCCCTTCATTCCTTTATGATGAATTTCTTTTTGCTGACATTGGTTGACATATATACATTTACTGACAATCAGATAGTTACTGTAATTAAACAGTGAAAAAAACTGGTAGACGTAAACTTTACCCTACTCCCTAAATTTTTACAAGTGAGTTTTACCTCCCCTATCACAAACATAAGTGAACAAAATATGGATAGGCACGGCTTTGACACTTAAGAAATGGGTTTTCATGGAGGATATGAAATATTGTTTCCAAAAAAGTAAAAACTTCTTTTGGCCTCAATTGTTGCAATAAAAGTCTGTGAGCTCTCGGACCAATACCCCCACCATACAGTCTTGTCACAGAAGAATGGCAACCATAAGTAATCTTAAAAATACTTAGAATAATATACAAGAGGGCCATAATGGCCCTATATCGCTCACCTGTCATCATTGCATTCAAGGACAACAAGGTCAAACAAGAGCTGTCTGATGACAGCGCGCTCGACTATTCGAAGAATTGATTGAAGAATGGGGTCAAAATATTTCCACGGATATTCAGACAAAAGATATAAATAGATTAGACAAACAATGTTCCTGTATTACTATGATTTTGATAAGTCTTGCACTAAATGGCAATATATGAGGCAATTTCAAAGTCCAAAAAGGGCCATAATTCAGTCAAAATAGTTATGTACTCTTGCCTACAGATGGAAATCATAATGATAAACAAGTGTTCAAAGTTTAAAAGCCATATGTCAAATAGTTTTGACAAAACATGGACTTGTATGAAAACAGAAACAATTTCAAAGTCCAAAAAGGGCCATAATTCAGCCAAAATAGATGACAGAGTTATTTTCTCTATCCTACAGATAGAGACTATTATACTAAACAAGTGAAAAAAGTTTCAAAGCCATATGTCAAACACTTTACAAAAAATATAAACTGGTACGAAAAAATTAACAAAGATTTCTAAGTCAAAAGGGGCCATAATTCAGCCAAAATCCTTGATTGAGTTATGTACTCTTGCTTATAACTGGACAAGTGATGGTAAACAGGTGTTGAAAGTTTCAAAGCTTTATCTCAAAAGACTTTGTCAAAATATGAACTGGTACGAAATATTAACCAAGATTTCTAAGTCGAAAGGGGCCATAATTCAGCCAAAATCCTTGATGGAGTTATGTGCTCTTGCCTATAACTGGCCATGATGATGGTAAACAAGTGTTGAAAGTTTCAAAGCTTTATCTTAAAAGACTTTGTCAAAATATGAACTGGTACGAAAAACTTCACCATGATTTCTAAGTCAAAAGGGGCCATAATTCAGCCAAAATCCTTGATGGAGTTATGTGCTCTTGCCTATAACTGGCCATGATGATGGTAAACAAGTGTTGAAAGTTTCAAAGCTTTATCTCAAAAGACTTCGTCAAAATATGAACTGGTACGAAAAACTTAACCATGGTGTGACGCCGACGCCGTGGTGAGTAGGATAGCTCTACTTATTCTTTGAATAGTCGAGCTAAAAATCATAATCAAAGAATCATGAGAAAATATAGTTGAAATTTTCTTAAAGGTACAGATATGTCAAAATACACTTATAAATTGGAGGTACCATCCATGTTGTACCACAGGAAGGTGGTCTCGGTTTTTCCCTACGGCCAATAATAAAAAAGTTACTAAATAAGCTATTTATAGTAACATAAAAGGGAAGTAATTAAAAAAATTTTATTGTAAGTGAACAAAAGGATCTGCCAAATAAAAACAAAAGCACTGCAATGCAATGCAAATGCAGAGCAATATACACACAAAACAAAGTCATATGACCTTTGACCCCTAAGTGTGACCTTGACCTTGAAGTGAGCCATCCAAAACATGCGCTCTGGCACATCGTTTTGATGGGGTGAACATTTCTGTCAGGTTTCTTTGAAATCCTTCAAGGGGTTCAAGAGTTACAGAGCAGAAGGGAAATTGCTAACCAACAGACAGACAGACAGACGGACACCGAGGCGATAACATAATACGTCTCTTAGGGTGTATAAAAAGGAATCGAGATCTTATGGTGATACAAGTTGTGTGCAAGTTTGGTTAAAATCAAATCATAAACGAAGCTGCTATTGTGCAGACAAAGTCAAATTAGCTAATTTTGGCCCTTTCAGGGGCCATAACTCTGGAACCCATTAAGGGATCTGGCCAGTTCAAGAAAGGAACCAAGATCTTATGGTGACACATGTTTGTGCAAGTTAGATTAAATTCAAATCATAAATGAAGCTGCTATTGTGTAGACAAGGTCAAAATAGCTAATTCTGGCCCTATCAGGGGCCATAACTCTGGAACCCATAACGGAATCCCGCCAGTTCAAGAAAGGAATCAAGATCTTGTGGTGATACAAGTTGTGTGCAAGTTTGGTTAAAATCAAATCATAAATGAAGCTGCTATTGCACAGACAAGGTCAAAATAGCTTATTTTTGCCATTTCAGGGGCCATAAGTCTGAAACCCATAAAGGGATCTGGCTGGTTCAAGAAAGAAAACAAGATCCTATGGTAACACAAGTTTTGTGCAAGTTTGATTAAATTCAAATCATAAATGAAGCTGCTATTGTGCAGACAATGTCAAAATAGCTAATTTTGGCCCTTTCAGGGGCCATAACTCTGGAACCCATAATGGGATCTGGCCAGTTCAAGAAAGGAACCTAGATCTTATGGTGATTCAAGTTGTGTGCAAGTTCGGTTAAAACAAGAGAGCCATGATGGCCCTATATCGCTCACCTGTTATCATTGCACTTGAGGACAAGAAGGTCCTCAGAAAAAATATCTAAGTCCAAAGGACGGCAACAACAAAGGGAAGAAATTTAACCACAAAGAAATAAAAAAATTCTTACAAGGTACAGTTATGTCAAAACACACCTAAAAATTGGAGGTACCATCCATGTTGTACCACAGAAAAGTGGTCTCGGTTTTTCCCTACAGCCAATAATAAAAAAGTTACTAAAAACAAGTTATTTATAGTAATGTAAAAGGGAAGTAATTAAAAAAAATATTGTAAGTGAACAAAAGAAGGATCTGTCAAATAAATCTGTTGACATAAATGAAATTTCAGATCAGTATCTTCATTAGTTATGGAGATATACCCATTTTAATTTGAAATAAAGGGAGGTAATTGGACATAAAATCAGTCCATAGTTAGGTCATAATGCAGTAATTCGGTCAAAAATGTGCTTCCGTGGTGTAGTCGAAAGAAGTCCCTAATAAATAGATCCTAATTTTTCCATTTTTCGCACATTTGCATGTAAATCGGGGACCAAATGGGCTTTATTTCACTCGTGGAATGAATGTTACATAAAATAGGACACTTTTCATGCTCAAATTCGCATGATTTCGAGTTGTTTACTTGAAAACGAAAGTAGGGTGTTTATTCTGCGGACCGCTTTCTGAAATGCGGCAATATGAGGGTACCTGACTTCAGTTGACTTGCATTTCACTGCATACTATTCAACACCCCTTTTTCTTTTCCGTTTTCTTGAAGCAAATGTATGGATATGTTGTGGAAAATAGGTCTACGACGGAGTGAAAATCTAGAAACTGTAACAAAATTGTTTTGAAGTAGCTGAATTTTATATGAAACAAAGAACAATTTCTTTTATTGGTATATAGCCTAGTTATCTACCCTGATTGGCTCAGTCCAACTAATGACAATAATGAAATTTCAAATAAGTCCTATAAGGACTTACTGATATAAATCCATTTTGATTACTATCAGGGGAGGTAATCAGATATAAAATAACTCTGAACCTACGCTTGGATCTGATCTGTCATGGAATCCAAGAATTATTGTTGTTGAAGTTATTTTGGAAGTTTGTATCAAATAAAACCATAAAGGAAGTCTCTATATGGCTGTAAAAGCCAAAATAGCCAATTTTGGACCTTTAAGGGGCCATAACTGTAGAACCCATGAAGAAATCTGGCCAGTTCAAGAAACTAAGAACTTGTGGTGATACAAGTTGTGTGCAAGTTTGGTTAAAACTGAATCATAAATGAAGCTGCTATTGTGAAGACAAGGTCAAAATAGCTAATTTTGGCCCTTTCAGGGGCCATAACTTTGGAACCCATTATGGGATCTGGCTGGTTCAACTAAGGAATCAAGATCTTATGGTGACACAAGTTTTGTGCAAGTTTGATTAAATTCAAATCATAAATGAAGCTGCTATTGTGCAGACAAGGTCAAAATAGCTAATTCTGGCCCTTTCAGGGGCCTTAACTCTGAAACCCATTAAGGGATCTGGCCAGTTCAAGAAAGGAAACGAGATCTTATGGTGATACAAGTTGTGTGCAAGTTTGGTTAAAATAAAATCATAAATGAAACCACTATCCTGCAGACAAGAAATTGTTGACGGACGGACGCACGCACGGACTGACGACGGACGAAGGGTGATCACAAAAGCTCACCTTGTCACTATGTGACAGGTGAGCTAATAAAATCATATATGAACCACTATCGTGCAGACATGAAACTGTGGACAGACGACGGACGAAGGGCGATCACAAAAGCTCACCCTGTCAAAAAAAGCTGAATACTTAAAAAGAAGTTTACTCGTCCTTGTAGTACTTCATCCTGGGCTTCCACATGTAAGTAATACTAGTATAATTATGTGCCCTAGATGAGGGATGAGGTAAATATAAAAAATCTCTCTCAATATTAGAGATACACTAATAAAAGTAAATACAAGAAAGTGTCTTACTGACACATGTTACCACAGAAAAATGTATTTACTTTTTTACATAGGACTGATAATAAAAAAGTTAGAAAAATACAGTGCACTCGTTTGGCCATTTTTGGGGCCGAATATTGGTACCATTCCCCTCCTAAAATAATATGTTTTTTTCCCCCTTTCTCAGAAGAAAATTCCCCTGATGTCAGGTTGTTTGACACAAATAGATATGAACTCTTTCTTTTAATATTATATAGTGCCTCTAAGGAAGATTACTGTTGCAATATAGTCACATCAGTTAGGAATAACTGAAAACAGTATTAATAAGTGTGAAAAGTAGTTACATATACATGACTTAAACTTCCCCTTTTCGTCGTAAAACATCTAAAAATTCCCCTTCCTGAGGGTATGGGTACCTGTCCCCAAAAGTTGTCTAGTGCCCTGAAATACCTAAAATATTGAAAATCTAAAAATAAGATTTCTGAAAATAGACTAATTACTGGAATTTAAGGGGAAGGAACTCCGTACAAAAGTTACATGGCTACTAAACGCTAGCGCCACCACCAAATTGTGGTGATAATGAAGAGCTATCGACATTTACGTGGTGCAGCTATCGCCCGTTTCTACTTGTAAACAAGTCAGTAAGATTTATATTTTATCTTATATTTTTATTGATAGAACTTTTTTCGAAAATCGGAAAATGCAGTTCCGTGTAACAACACTTTTTGATAATTTCGTGCAAAACTGGTGCAAACTGCTATCAGCAAGAACGAACCCCGAGTTATGACAATAGAATTATAGCTCAACTTTTTTTCTTTGAAAAAAAAAAAAAAAGACAAAGTAATAACTAGTGTTACCTCATTGTTCAAATATATAGGCATAAAGTTCTTTTTGTAAAAGATGTACTTTCCTCCCCATAAGATACAGTCCAATGAAGGTCAAACTTAGCATGCAAAGAATCAAAACTAATAAAATTAGCACTAAAATCTGAAAGACTTGATTATCCATCTTTTTTCAAGATGGCTGCCAAAAGCATTTTTATAAATTTGCTTCTGTGACTCAATATATTGACTTATTGTACTTGTGTGACTGAAAAAAATAGAAGTATTCCAAATATGCGTGATACTTCATAGCCCGCCATTTTATGGAAATGTCCAACCATTTTAGTGTCCAAATGAAAAATGATGGACACAATCTGTCCATATGACTTCTGCTTCGAATAAAAATAAATAAAACTAGAGCTATCACTAAAGGTGATGAATGCACTGACACAGTACATTGCAATCTGACGCACACAAGATTGCATAATTATGTGGACTGTATGTATATAGACTGTATGTATACAGTATAGTAACAAAAAACAAAGTCCCATAACTATGCAGAATATTTATCTAAAAGAATGTTACATGCACCATGCACAACTAGGGTTGGTACTGATCACTTGTGTGAAGTTTCATTAAATTGTGTGTAAGGGTTTGGTAGATTAGGCACACACAAGATTGCATATGCAGACTGTATGTACATAGTATGTTAACAAGAAACAAAGTCCCATAACTCTGCAATTTTTGTCGCTGAAAGAACCTAACATGCCCCATGCACAACTACTGTTGTTACTGATCACTTGTGTGAAGTTTCATTAAATTGTGTGTAAGGGTTTGGTAGATTAGGCACGCACAAGATTGCATATGCAGACTGTATGTACATAGTATGTTAACAAGAAACAAAGTCCCATAACTCTGCAATTTTTGTCGCTGAAAGAACCTAACATGCCCCATGCACAACTACTGTTGTTACTGATCACTTGTGTGAAGTTTCATTAAATTGTGTCCAGGGGATGAGGAGAGATGGTGCGCACAAGATTGTGTCTACGTATATAGTATAGTAACAAAAAAACAAAGTCCCATAACTCTGCAAATTTTTTTTCTGAAAGAACCTAACATGCCCCATGCACAACTACTGTTGTTACTGATCACTTGTGTGAAGTTTCATTAAATTGTGTCAAGGGGATGAGGAGAGATGGTGCGCACAAGATTGTGTCTATGTATATAGTATAGTAACAAAAAAACGAAGTCCCATAACTCTGCAAATTTTTTTTCTAAAAGAACCTAACATGCCCCATGCACAACTACTGTTGGTACTGATCACTTGTGTGAAGTTTCATTAAATTGTGTCAAGGGGATGAGGAGAGATGGTGCGCACAAGATTGTGTCTATGTATATAGTATAGTAACAAAAAAACAAAGTCCCATAACTCTGCAAATTTTTTTTCTAAAAGAACCCAACATGCCCCATGCACAACTACTGTTGGTACTGATCACTTGTGTGAAGTTTCATTAAATTGTGTCAAGGGGATAAGGAGAGATGGTGCGCACAAGATTGCGTCTACGGACAGACGGCCAGACGGCCAGATGGACAGACAGACAGACAGACAACCTGAAACCAGTATACCCCCCCTTACAACTTTGTTGTCGGGGGGTACAAAAATTCTAAAAATAGGAAGATTTTAGCAGTTTGGACATGTATTTTTGTGTGACTGTCACACAAATCAAAAATCGTCACATAAGTATATAAAATCTGTAAAAATAGTACCACAAGTATGCCGTTTGGCACACGGACGCATGGACTGACGACGTACGAAGGGTGATCACAAAAGCTCACCTTGTCACTATGTGACAGGTGAGCTAAAATTGGAGGTACCATCCATGTTGTACCACAGGAAAGCTGTCTCTATTTTTCCCTATGGGCAATAATAAACAAGAGGGCCAAAATGGTCCTATATCGCTCACCTGTTATCATTGCACTTAAGGACAAGAAGGTCAAAAATCATAATCAAGATCTATCAAAAGAATTATGAGAAAATATTGTTGAAATTTTCTTAAAGTTACTTCAAATAAAATTATTTTCAAATTTAATTAGGCCAGTAGTTTCATGCCTGAAGGATCACAGGAGGTTAGGAGCAAAATTTTGACTGATGAAGCCCAAAGGACAGGAACAACAAAGGGAAGAAATTAAAAACAAGAGGGCCAAGATGGCCCTAGGTCGCTCACCTAAGAAACACTCCATAACAGTGTAAAACATGTTTGACCTAGTGATTTCATGGAAACAAATATTCTGACCAATTTTCATTAAGATTGGACCAAAAAATTGGTCTCTTGCGATAAAACAAGCATTTTCTTATATGACCTAGTTTTTGACCCTAGAGACCATGTTCAAAACTCGACCTAGATTTTATCAAGGCATCATTCTGACCAAAATTCATAAGATCAACTGAAAAATACAGCCTCTATCACATACAGAAGTTTTTTTCTTTGATTTGACCAAGTGACCTAGTTTTTGACCTCAGATGACCCATATTCAAATTCGACCTAGATTTCATTTAGGCAATCAACCTGACCAAATTTCATAAATATCAACTGAAAAAAACAGCCTCTATCTCATACACAAGATTTTTCTTTAATTTGACCTAGTGACCTAGTTTTTGACCTCAGATAACCCATATTCAAAAACGACCTAGTTTTCATCAAGGCAATCACTCTGACCAAATTTCATGAAGATCAGTTGAAAAATACATCCTCTATTGCATACACAATGTTTTTCTTCGATTTGACCTAGTGACCTAGTTTTTGATCCCAGATGACCCATTTTCGAAATCAGCCTAGATTTTATAAAAGGTAATCATTCTGGCTAAATTTCATGAAGATCAGTTGAAAAATACAGCCTCTATTGCATACACAAGGTTTTTCTTTGATTTGACCTAGTGACCTAGTTTTTGACCGAGATGACCCATTTTCGAAACTTGGTCTAAATTTCATCAAGGCAATCATCTGACCAAAATTCATGAAGATCAATTGAAAAATACAGCCTCTATCGCATACACAAGGTTTTTTACGTGATATGACCTAGTGACCTAGTTTTTGAACCCAGATGACCCATTTTCGAACTCGGCCTAGATTTTATCAAAATAATCATTCTGACCAAAATTCATGAAGATCAATTGAAAAATACCACCTCTATCGCATACACAAGGTTTTTCTTTGATTTGACCTAGTGACCTAGTTTTGACCCGAGATGACCCATTTTCGAACTCGGCCTAGATTTCATCAATGCAATCATTCTGGCCAAAATTCATGAAGATCAATTGAAAAATACAGCCTCTATCGCATACACAAGGTTTTTCTTTGATTTGACCTAGTGACCTAGTTTTTGACCCGAGATGACCCATTTTCGAACTCGGCCTAGATTTCATCAAGGTTATCATTCTGACCAATATTCATGAAGAAAAATTGAAAATACAGCCTCTATCGCATACACAAGGTTTTTCTTTGATTTGACCTAGTGACCTAGTTTTTGACCGAGATGACCCATTTTCGAACTCGGGCTAGATTTCATAAAGGTTATCATTCTGACCAATATTCATGAAGATTAATTGAAAAATACCACCTCTATCGCATACACAAAGTTTTTCTTTGATTTGAACCTAGTGACCTAGTTTTTGACCCGAGATGACCCATTTTCGAACTCAGCTTAGATTTCATCAAGGTTATCATTCTGACCAATATTCATGAAGATTAAATGAAAAATACAGCCTCTATCGCATACACAAGGTTTTTCTTTGATTTGACCTAGTGACCTAGTTTTTGACCCGAGATGACCCATTTTCGAACTCGGCCTAGATTTCATCAAGGTTATCATTCTGACCAATATTCATGAAGAAAATTGAAAAATACAGCCTCTATCGCATACACAAGGTTTTTCTTTGATTTGACCTAGTGACCTAGTTTTTGACCCGAGATGACCCATTTTCGAACTCGGCCTAGATTTCATCAAGGTTATCATTCTGACCAATATTCATGAAGATTAATTGAAAAATACCACCTCTATCGCATACACAAGGTTTTTCTTTGATTTGACCTAGTGACCTAGTTTTTGACCGAGATGACCCATTTTCGAACTCAGCTTAGATTTCATCAAGGTTATCATTCTGACCAATATTCATGAAGATTAAATGAAAAATACAGCCTCTATCGCATACACAAGGTTTTTCTTTGATTTGACCTAGTGACCTAGTTTTTGACCCGAGATGACCCATTTTCGAACTCGGCCTAGATTTCATCAAGGTTATCATTCTGACCAATATTCATGAAGATTAATTGAAAAATACAGCCTCTATCGCATACACAAGCTAAATGTTGACAGACGACGGACGACAGACGACAGACGACAGACGACGGACGCCGGACGCCGGACATTGAGCGATCAGAAAAACTCACCTGAGCATTGCTCAGGTGAGCTAATAAATCTAAGTCCTCGAATTTAACCAAAATTAACAAGAGGGCCATCATGGCCCTGTATCGCTCACCTGAGTACCATTGCTCAAAATGATATGATCAAGTTTTGACATAGAGCACATAGGCATACACATTAAATATCATCAGGATAAACATTTTCTTGTAACAGTCCCTTTTGACCTAGTCAGGGCCAATTTCCATACCAAGTTTGAGGGTCCTAGGCTCAAATGCTGCATTTTTGTAACATGACTATTCCTTACCCTGGAAGACTTAAATAACAATTAAAACCAATTTTTAGAAGCTGCTGATATATATTCGTTTACATAAAATAAAGGGAGGTAATTTGTCATAAATTCAGTCAAAAGTTATCTACCCTGACTGTCCGTGTCCATCTGATGGCACAAATGACATTTCAAATCAGTTTCTTCATTGGTTACTTGATACACCCATTTTAATTTGAACAAAGAGAGGTAATTTGACATAGAATCAGTCCATAGCTATCTACCCTGATTGCCTCAGTCCAACTAAAGACAATAATGAAATTTCAAATGAGTTCTATAAATATTTACTGAGATAAATCCATTTTTATTAAAATCAGGGGAGGTACTCATGCATTGGTATATGCATGTAGAAGATACAGAGTACAAGCCTATACAACAATATATTAGTAAAGTATTCATATCGATAAATGTTCAATCAAGAGTTATCTAATATGACTATTTCTTACCATGGAAGACATAAATAACGTTTCAATCCAATTTCATTAGAAGCTGCTAAGGTGTATTCATTTAGATAAAAAAAAAAGGACAATGATGGTCCTGAATCACTCACCTCTTCCCACATGACCCAGTTTTGAGTACGACATCGTTTTCTCTATTATTTGACATGTGACCTAGTTTTTGAGCTCATGTGACCCAGTTTTGAACTTGACCTAGATATTATCAAGATAAAAATTCTGACCAATTTTCATGAAGATCCATTGAAAAATATGGTCTCTAGAGAGGTCACAAGGTTTTTCTATTATTTGACCTATTGACCTAGTTTTTGAAGGTACGTGACCCTGTTTTGATTTTTTCCTAGATATCATCAAGGTGAACATTCTCACTAATTTTCATGAAGATCTCATGAAAAAGATGGCCTCTAGAGAGGTCACAAGGTTTTTCTATCTCTATACCTACTGGCCTAGTTTTTGACTGCACGTGACCCGGTTTCGAAACTGACCTAGATATCATTCAAGGTGAACATTCAGATCAATTTTCATGAAGATCCATTGAAAAATATGGCCTCTAGAGAGGTCAAAAGATATTAATAATTTTAGACCTACTGGCCTAGTTTTTGACCGCAGTTGACCCAGTTTCAAATTTGACCTAGATATCATCAAGATGAACATTCAGACCAACTTCACACAGATCCCATGAAAAGTATGGCCACTAGAGAGGTCACAAGTTTTTTTTTATTATTTGACCTACTGACCTAGTTTTTTTATGGCAAGTGACCCAGTTTCAAACTTGACCCTAGATATCATCAAGGTGAACATTCTGACCAATTTTCATACAGATCCCATGAAAAATATGGCCTCTAGAGAGGTCACGATTTTTTTTATTATTTGACCTACTGACCTACTTTTGACAGCACATGACCCACTTTCAAACTTGACCTAGATATCATCAAGATGAACATTCTGACCAACTTTTATGGAGATCCATTCACAACTATGGCCTCTGGAGAGGTCACAAGGTTTTTCCATTCAAGGGTATGGCCTCTAGAGAGGTCACAAGGTTTTTCTATTTCAAGACCTACTGACCTAGTTTTTGATCGCAGTTGACCCAGTTTCAAACTTGACCTATATATCATCAAGATAAACATTCAGACCAACTTTCATAATGATCCCATGAAAAATATGGCCTCTAGAGAGGTCACGTTTTTTTATTATTTGACCTACTGACCTACTTTTTGACAGCACGTGACCCACTTTCAATCTTAACCTAGATATCATCAGATGAACATTCTGACCAACCTTTACGGAGATCCTTCAAACTATGGCCTCTGAGAGGTCACAAGGTTTTTCTATTTTTAGACTACTGACCTAGTTTTGATGGCAGTTGACCTGTTTTGAACTTGACCTAGATATCATCAAAATGAAACATTCAGACCAATGTTCATACAGATCCCATGAAAATATGGCCTTTAGAGAGGTCACAAGGTTTTTCTATTATTTGACTTCCTGACCTAGTTTTTGATGGCACGTGACCCACTTTCGAACTTGACCTAGACATCATTACGATGAACATTCAGACCAAAGTTCATACAGATCCCATGAAAAAATATGGCCTCTAGAGAGGTCACAAGGTTTTTCTATTATTTGACCTACTGACCTAGTTTTGATGGCAGTGACCCACTTTAGAAATTGACCTAGATATCATCCAAGGTGAACATCCTGACCTATTTTCATGAAGATCTCATGAAATATATGGCCTCTAGTAGAGGTCACAAGGTTTTTTCTATTTTTAGACCTACTGACCTAGTTTTTGACCGCATGTGACCCAGTTTCGAACTTGACCTAGATATCATCAAGATGAACATTCAGACCAACTTTCATACAGATTCCATGAAAAATATGGCCTTTAGAGAGGTCACAAGATTTTTCTATTATATGACCTACTGACCTAGTTTTTGATGGCACGTGACCCAGTTTCATACCTGATCTAGATATCATTCAAGCCGAACGTTCTGACAAATTTTCATGAAGATCTTGTGAAATATATGGCCTCAGAGAGGTCACAAGGTTTTTTCTATTTTATGACCTACTGACCTAGTTTTTGATGGCACATGACCCAGTTTCGAACTTGACCTAGATATCATCAAGTTGAACATTCTGACCGATTTTCATGAAGATCTTGTGAAATATATGGCCTCTAGAGAGGTCACAAGGTTTTTCTATTTTTAGACCTACTGACATAGTTTTTGACGGCACGTGACCCAGTTTCGAACTTGACCTAGATATCATCAAGATGAACATTCTGACCAACTTTCATAAAGATCCTACAAAAAATGTGACCTCTATAGAGGTCACAAGCAAAAGTTTACGGACGGACAGACGACGGACGCTGCGTGATCACAAAAGCTCACCTTGTCACTATGTGACAGGTGAGCTAAAAAAAATTCTTACAAGGTACAGATATGTCAAAATACACCTAAAAATTGGAGGTACCATCCATGTTGTACCACAGGAAGGTGGTCTCGGTTTTTCCCTACGGCCAATAATAAAAGTTACTAAATAAGCTATTTATAGTAACATAAAAGGGAAGTAATTAAAAAAAAATTATTGTAAGTGAACAAAAGGATCTGCCAAATAAAAACAAGAGCACTGCAATTGACGCAAATGCAGAGCAATATACACACAAAACAAAGTCATATGACCTTCGACCCCTAAGTGTGACCTTGACTTTGAAGTGAGCCATCCGAAACATGTGCTCTGCACATTGTTTCGATGAGGTGAACATATGTGTCAGGTTTCTTTGAAATCCTTCAAGGGGTTCAAGAGTTACAGAGTAGAAGGGAAATTGCTAACCAACAGACATACAGACAGACGGACACCGAGGCGATAACATACTAAGTCCCTTTGGGCGAATAAAAATGAATCAAAATCTTATGGTGATACAAGTTGTGTGCAAGTTTGGTTAAAATCAAATCATAAATGAAGCTGCTATTCAAAATAGCTAATTTTGGCCATTTCAGGGGCCATAACTCTGGAACCCATAATGGAATCTGGTTCAAGAAAGGAACCAAGACCTTATGGTGACATAGGTTTTGACAAAGTTTGACTAAATTTAAATCATAAATGAAACTGCTGTTGTGCAGACAAGGTCAAAATAGCTAATTCTGGTCCTATCAAGGGCCATAACTCTTGAACCTATAATGGAATCTGGCCAGTTAAAGAAAAAAACCAAGATCTTGTGGTGATACAAGTTGTGTGCAAGTTTGGTTAAAATCAAATCATCAATGAAACTGCTATTGTGCAGACAAGGTCAAAAAAGCTAATTTTGGCCCTTTCAGGGGCCATAACTCTGGAACCCATTATGGGATCTGGTTGGTTCAACAAAGGTACCAAGATCTTATGGTGACACAAGTTTTGTGCAAGTTTGGTTAAATTCGAATCATAAATGAAGCTGCTATTGTGCAGACAAGGTCAAAATAGCTAATTCTGGCCCTTTCAGGGGCCATAACTCTGGAACCCGTACTGGAATCTGGCCAGTTCAAGAAAGGAACTAAGATCTTATGGTGATACAAGTTGTGTGTAAGTTTGGTAACAAGAGGACCATGATGGTCCTGAATCGCTCACCTCTTCCCACATGATCCAGTTTTGAGTATGACGTCGTTTTTTCTATTATTTGACATAGTGACCTAGTTTTTGAGCTCATGTGACCCAGTTTTGAACTTGACCTAGATATTATCAAGATAAAAATTCTGACCAATTTTCATGAAGATCCATTGAAAAATACGGTCTGTAGAGAGGTCACAAGGCTTTTCTATTATTTGACCTATTGACCTAGTTTTTTAAAGCACGTGACCCAGTTTCAAACTTGACCTAGATATCATTAAGGTGAACATTCTGACAAATTTTCATGAAGATCCATTCAAGGGTATGGCCTCTAGAGAGGTCACAAAGTTTTTCTATTTCAAGACCTACTGACCTAGTTTTTGATCGCAGCTAACCCAGTTTCAAACTTGACCTAGATATCATCAAGATAAACATTCAGACCAACTTTCATACAGATCCCATGAAAAATATGGCCTCTAGAGAGGTCACGTTTTTTCATTATTTGACCTACTGACCTACTTTTTCATGGCACGTGACCCACTTTCGAACTTGACCTAGATATCATCAAGGTGAACATTCTGACCAATTTTTATGGAGATCCATTCACAAGTATGGCCTCTAGAGAGGTCACAAGGTTTTTCTATTTTTAGACCTACTGACCTAGTTTTTGACCGCACATGACCCTGTTTCGAACCTGACCTAGATATCATCAAGCTGAACATTCAGACCAACTTTCATGAAGATCCATTGATAAATATGGCCTTTAGAGAGGTCACAAGGTTTTTCTATTATTTGACCTACTGACCTAGTTTTGATGGCACGTGACCCACTTTCAAACTTGACCTAGATATCATCAAGATGAACATTCAGACCAACTTTCATACAGATCCCATGGAAAATATGGCCTCTAGAGAGGTCACAAGGTTTTTCTATTATTTGACCTACTGACCTAGTTTTTGAGGCACGTGACCCACTTTCGAACTTGACTTAGATATCATCAAGGTGAACATTCTGACAAATTTTCATGAAGATTTCATGAAATGTATGGCCTCAAAAGAGGTCACAAGGTTTTTCTATTTTTAGACCTAATGACCTAGTTTTTGACCGCACGTGACCCAGTTTCGAACTTGACCTAGATATCATCAAGATGAACATTCAGACCAACTTTTATTCAGATCCCATGAAAAATATGGCCTTTAGAGAGGTCACAAGGTTTTTCTATTATTTGACCTTCTGACCTAGTTTTTGAGGCACGTGACCCACTTTTGAACTTCACTTAGATATCATCAAGGTGAACATTCTGACAAATTTTCATGAAGATTTCATGAAATGTATGGCCTCAAAAGAGGTCACAAGGTTTTTCTATTTTTAGACCTAATGACCTAGTTTTTGACCGCACGTGACCCAGTTTCGAATTTGACCTAGATATCATCAAGATGAACATTCAGACCAACTTTTATACAGATCCCATGAAAAATATGGCCTTTAGAGAGGTCACAAGGTTTTTCTATTATTTGACCTACTGACCTAGTTTTTGATGGCCAGTGACCCCGTTTCGAACTTGACCTAGATATCATCAAGGCGAACGTTCTGACCAATTTTCATGAAGATCTTGTGAAATATATGGCCTCTAGAAAGGTCACAAGGTTTTTCTATTTTTAGACCTACTGACCTAGTTTTTCACCGCATGTGACCCAGTTTCGAACTTGACCTAGATATCATCAAGATGAACATTCAGACCAACTTTCATGCAGATCCCATGAAAAATATGGCCTTTAGAGAGGTCACAAAGTTTTTCTATTAGTTGACCTACTGACCTAGTTTTTGACGGCACGTGACCCAGTTTCGAACTTGACCTAGATATCATCAAGGTGAACGTTCTGACCAACTTTCATGAAGATCTTGTGAAATATATGGACTCTAGAGAGGTCACAAGGTTTTTCTATTATTTGACCTACTGACCTAGTTTTTGATGGCACGTGACCCTGTTTCGAACTTGACCTAGATATCATCAAGATGAACATTCAGACCAACTTTCATACAGATCCCATGAAAAATATGGCCTTTAGAGAGGTCACATGGTTTTTCTATTATTTGACCTAAGGTGAACATTCTGACCAATCTTCATGAAGATCTTGTGAAATATATGGCCTCTAGAAAGGTCACAAGGTTTTTCTATTTTTAAATGTACTGACCTAGTTTTTGACCACACGTGATCCAGTTTCGAACTTGACCTAGATATCATCAAGATGAACATTCAGACCAACTTTCATACAGATCCCATGAAAAATATGGCCTTTAGGGAGGTCACAAAGTTTTTCTATTATTTGACCTACTGACCTAGTTTTTGATGGCACGTGACCCAGTTTCAAACTTGACCTAGATATCTTGACCTAGATATCATCAAGATGAACATTCTGACCAATTTTCATGAAGATCCATTGAAAATTATGGCCTCTAGAAAGGTCACAAGGTTTTTCTATTTTTAGACCTACTGACCTAGTTTTTGAAGGCACGTGACCCAGTTTCGAACTTGACCTAGATATCATCAAGGTGAACATTCTGACCAACTTTCATAAAGATCCCATGAAAAATGTGACCTCTAGAGTGGTCACAAGCAAAAGTTTACGGACACACGGACGGACGGACGACGTACATCGGACACCACGCCTCACAAAAGCTCACCTTGTCACTTTGTGACAGGTGAGCTAAAAATCAAATCATAAATAAAACTGCTATTGTGCAGACAAGGTCAAAATAGCTCATTTTGGCTCTTCAGGGGCCATAACAGGGTTTTTTTTCGGCCGTTTTTAGTCGTTATTTGGCTATATTCCCAATGCCAAAAAGTATGTATTTTTCCAAAAAGAGTGCAAAAATTCCCAATCTACATTCTGAAAAAAAATGTCATCAAAATTGCACAAACATTGACCAAATTATGGACAATTTTGTAATGGAAGTATGTTAAAAGAGCTTGTACAATGTGAAACAAGTGTATGAGAAAGTGCTGAAACACATCTTTACTATATCCTGTGGGACTAAATATTTACAAGTTCGAAATATTTATGCGTCAAAATTCCCAATTTTGGGGGTATAGGCTGTTCCCAAATTAGCTAGAAAAAACCCTGCATAACTCTGGAACCCATAATGGGATCTGGCCAGATCAAAAAAGGAAACAAGATCTTATGGTGATACAAGTTGTGTGCAAGTTTGGTTAAATTCAAATCATAAATGAAGCTGCTATCCTGAAGACAAGAAATGGTTGACGCACAAAAATAGCAAATTCTGGCCCTTTAAGGGGCAATAACTCATGATGGGATCTGGCCAGTTTTTTAAAGGAACTGAGATATCATGCAAATACAAGTTTTGTACAAGTTTGATCAAAATTGCTTGCAAAATGTGGTCTCCATCTTGTTCACAAAAAATTCTGGATGGACGGACGACGGACAGACGACGGACGAAGGGTGATCACAAAAGCTCACCCGAGCTAAAAAGTTACTAAATTAGCTGTTTATAGTAACATAGAAGGGAAGTAATTGAACAAGAGGACCATGATGGTCCTGAATCGCTCACCTGTCCCCACATGACCCAGTTTTGAACTGAGTATGACGTCGTTTTTTTCTATTATTTGACATAGTGACCTAGTATTTGAGCTCATGTGACCCAGTTTTGAACTTGACCTAGGTATCGAGATAAAAATTCTGACCAAGTTTCATGAAGATCCATTGAAAAATATGGCCTCTAGAGAGGTCACAATGTTTTTCTATTATCTGACCTAATGACCTAGTTTTTAAAGGCACTTGACCCAGTTTTGAACTTGACCTAGATACCATCAAGGTAAACATTCTCACCAATTTTCATGAAGGTCTCATGAAAAGTACGGCCTCTAGAGAGGTCACAAGGTTTTTCTATTAACTGACCTAAGGACCTAGTTTTTAAAGGCACGTGACCCAGTTTCGAACTTGACCTAGGTATCATCAAGGTGAACATTCTGACCAATTTTCATGAAGATCTCATGAAAAGTATGGTCTCTAGAGAGGTCACAAGGTTTTTCTATTTTTAGAATTAATGACCTAGTTTTTGATGGCACGTGACCCAGTTTCAAACTTGATCTAGATATTATCAAGGTGAACATTTTGACTAATTTTCATGAAGAACCATTGAAAATATGGCCTCTAGGGAGGTCACAAGGTTTTTCTATTTTTAGACCTAATGACCTAGTTTTTGACCGCACGTGACCCACTTTCGAACACGGCCTAGATATCACCAAGATGAACATACTGACCAATTTTCATGAAGATCCATTGAAAAATATGGCCTCTAGGGAGGTCACAAGGTTTTTCTATTTTTAGACCTAATGACCTACTTTTGGACCGCACATGACCCAGTTTCGAACTTGACCTAGATATCATCAAGATGAACATTCTGACCAATTTTCATAAAGATCCATTGAAAAATATTGCATCTAGAGAGGTCACAAGGTTTTTCTATTTTTAGACCTAATGACCTAGTTTTGGACAGCACGTGACCCAGTTTCGAACTTGACCTAGATATCATCAAGATGAACATTCAGACCAACTTTCATGAAGATCCATCGAAAAATATGGCCTCTAGGGAGGTTTAAAGGTTTTTCTATTTTTAGACCTAATGACCTAGTTTTGAATTGCACGTGACCCAGTTTCGAACTTGACCTAGATATCATCAAGATGAACATTCTGACCAATTTTCATGAAGATCCATTGAAAAATATGGCCTCTAGAGAGGTCACAAGGTTTTTCTATTTTTAGACCTACTGACCTAGTTTTGGACAGCACGTGACCCAATTTCGAACATGACCTAGATATCATCAAGATGAACATTCAGACCAACTTTCATACAGATCCCATGAAAAATATGGCCTCTAGAGAGGTCACAAGGTTTTTCTATTATTTGACCTACTGACCTAGTTTTTGATGGCACTTGACCCAGTTTCGAACTTGACCTAGATATTATCAAGGTGAACATTCTGACTAACTTTCATGAAGATCCATTGAAAAATATGGCCTCTAGAGAGGTCACAAAGTTTTTCTAGTTTTAGACCAACTGACCTAGTTTTTGACCACAGTTGACACCTCTAGAGTGGTCACAAGCAAAAGTTTACGCACGGACGCACGCACGGACGACAGACGCTGCGCGATCACAAAAGCTCACACTGTCACTTTGTGACATGTGAGCTAAAAATAATTATTGTTAGTCAACAAAGGAAGGATCTGCCAAATAAAAACAAGAGCACTGCAATCGACGCAAATGCAGAGCAATATACACACAAAACAAAGTCATATGACCTTTGACCCCTAAATGTGACCTTGACTTTGAAGTGAGCCATCCGAAATATGCGCTCTACACGTCGTTTCAATGAGGTGAACATTTGTGCCATGTTTCTTTGAAATCCTTCAAGAGGTTCAAGAGTTACAGAGCGGAAGGGAAATTGCTAACCAACAGATATACAGACGAACACCGAGGCGATAACATAATATGTCCCTTCGGGTTTATAAAAAGGAATCGAGATCTTATGGTGATACAAATTGTGCGCAAGTTTGGATAAAATCAAATCATAAATGAAGCTATTGTGCAGACAAGGTCAAAATAGCTAATTTTGGCCCTTTCAGGGGCCGTAACTCTGGAACTCATAATAGTATCTGGCCGGTTCAAGAAAAGAACCAAGACCTTTTAGTGACACAAGTTTTGTTCAAGTTTGATTAAATTTAAATCATAAATGAAGCAGCTACTGTGCAGACAATGTCAAAATAGCTAATTCTGGTCCTATCAGGGGCCATAACTCTTGAACCCATACCAGAATCTGGCCATTTCAAGAAAGAAAACAAGATCTAGTGGTGATACAAGTTGTGTGCAAGTTTGGTTAAAACCAAATCATAAACGAAGCTGCTATTGTGCAGACAAGGTCAAAAAAAGCTAATTTTTGCCCCTTTCAGGGGCCATAACTCTAGAACCTGTTATGGGATCTGGTTGGTTCAAGATAGGAACCGAGATCTTGTGGTGACACAAGTTTTGTGTAAGTTTGATTGAAATCAAATCATAAATGAAGCTGCTATTGTGCAGACAATGTCAAACGAGCTCTTGGATGACAGCGCGCTCGACTATTCGAAGAATTGATTGAAGAATGGGATCAAAATATTTCCATAGATTTTCAGACAAAAGAAAAAAATGGATTAAACAAACAAGAGGGTCATGATGGCCCTATATCGCTCACCTGTTATCATTGCACTTGAGGACAAGAAGGTCCTCAGTAAAAATATTTAAGTCCAAAGGACAGGAACAACAAAGGGAAGAAATTTAACCAAAAAGAAAAAAACAATTCTTACAAGGTACAGATACGTCAAAATGCACCTAAAAATTAGAGGTACCATCCATGTTGTACCACAGAAAAGTGGTCTCAGTTTTTCCCTACGGCCAATAATAAAAAAAGTTACTAAAAATAAGCTATTTATAGTAACGTAAAAGGGAAGTAATTAAAAAAAATATTGTAAGTGAACAAAAGAAGGCTCTGCCAAATAAATCTGCTGACATAAATGAAATTTCAGATCAGTATCTTCATTAGTTACGGAGATATACCCATTTTAATTTGAAATAAAGGGAGGTAATTTGACATAAAATCAGTCCATAGTTATCTACCCTGATTGTCTCAGTCCAACTAATGACAATTCTGAAATTTCAAATAAGTCCTATACGTACTTACTGATATAAATCCATTTTGATTACAATCAGGGGAGGTAATCAGATATAAAATAACCCTGGAACCTATGATTGGATCTGATTTGTCATGGAATCTAAGATTTATTGTAGTTGAAGATATTTTGGAAGTTTGTATCAAATAAAACCATAAATGAAGTCTCTATATGGCTGTAAAAGCCACAATAGCCATTTTTAGACCTTTAAGAGGCCATAACTCTGGAACCCATGATGGAATTTGGCCAGTTCAAGAAAGGAACCAAGACCTTGTGGTGATACAAGTTGTGTGCAAGTTTGGTTAAAATCAAATCATAAATGAAGCTGCTATTGTGCAGACAAGGTCAAAATAGCTAATTTTGGCCCTTTCAGGGGCCATAACTCTGGAGCCAATTATGGGATCTAGCCGGTTCAAGAAAGGAACTGAGATCTTATGGTGAAACAAGTTTTGTGCAAGTTTGATTCAATTCAAATCATAAATGAAGCTGCTATTGTGCAGACAAGGTCAAAATAGCTAATTTTGGCCCTTTCAGGGGCCATAACTCTAGAACCCATAAAGGAATCTCGCCAGTTCAAGAAAGGAACAAAGATCTTATGGTGATACAAGCTGTGTGCAAATTTGGGTAAAATAAAATCATAAATGAATAAATGCTATTGTGCAGACAAGGTCAAAATATCTAATTCTGGCCCTTTCAGGGGCCGTAACTCTGAAACCCATAATGGAATCTGGCCAGTTCAAGAAAGGAACAAAGATCTTATGTTGATACAAGTTGTGTGCCAGTTTGGTAAAAATCAAATCATAAATGAAGCTGCTATTGTGCAGACAAGGCCAAAATAGCTAATTTTGGCCCTTTCAGGGGCCATAACTCTGGAACCCATAACGGGATTTGGCCAGTTCAAGAAAGGAACCGAGATCTTATGGTGATACAAGTTGTGTGCAAGTTTGGTTAAAATAAAATCATAAATGACGACACGAAATTGTTGACGCACGGACACACGCACGGACGGACGGACGGACTGACGACGGACGCAGGGTGATCACAAAAGCTCACCTTGTCACTATGTGACAGGTGAGCTAAAAAGGGCATAATTCTGTCAAAATTCAAACAGAGTTATGGATATTGTTTCTCCTGGTGTAGACTTTGGTGGTAAATAAGTATATTAAGTTTTGAGTTAAAAGCTTTGATAGTAACAGAGATATCTGACTTTATCCAAAACTTTAACCAAAAATTCTAAGTTAAAAAGGGGCATAATTCTGTCAAAATTCAAACCAGTGTTATGGGAATTGGGTCTCTTGGGGCAGACTTTGATTGTATATAACTGTTTTGAGTTTCAAGTCAAAAGCTTTAATAGTAACAGAGATATTTGACTTTATCAATTTTAAAAACAAGAGGGCCACGATGGCCCTATATCGCTCACCTGTTATCATTGCACTTGAGGACAAGAAGGTCCTCAGAAAAAATATCTAAGTCCAAAGGACAGGAACAACAAAGGGAAGAAATTTAACCAAAAAGAAAAAACAATTCTTACACGGTACAGATATGTCAAAATACACCTAAAAATTGGAGGTACCATCCATGTTGTACCACAGAAAAGTGGTCTCGGTTTTTCCCTACGGCCAATAATAAAAAAGTTACTAAAAATAAGCTATTTATAGTAACGTAAAAGGGAAGTAATTAAAAAAAAAACTATTGTAAGTGAACAAAAGAAGGATTTGCCAAATAAATCTGTTGACATAAATGAAATTTCAGATCAGTATCTTCATTAGTTACAGAGATATACCCATTTTAATTTGAAATAAAGGGAGGTAATTTGACATAAAATCAGTCCATAGTTATCTACCCTGATTGGCTCAGTCCAAGTTAAGACAATAATGAAATTTCAAATAAGTCCTACAAGTACTTACTGATATAAATCCATTTTGATTACTATCAGGGGAGGTAATCGGATATAAAATAACGCTGGAACCTACGATTGGATCTGATTTGTCATGGAATCCAAGATTTATTGTTGTTGAAGATACTTTGGAAGTTTGTATCAAATAAAACCATAAATGAAGTCTCTATATGGCTGCAAAAGCCAAAATAGAAAATTTTGGACCTTTAAGGGGCCATAACTCTGGAACCCATGATGGAATCTGGCCAGTTCAAGAAAGGAACCAAGATCTTGTGGTAATACAGGTTGTGTGCAAGTGTGGTTAAAATCAAATCATAAATGAAGCTGCTATTGTGCAGACAAGGTCAAAATAGCTAATTTTGGCCCTTTCAGGGGCCATAACTCTGGAACCCATTATGGGATCTGGCCGTTTTAAAAAAGCAACCAAGATCTTATGGTGACACAAGTTTTCTGCAAGTTTGATTAAATTCAAATCATAAATGAAGCTGCTATTGTGCAGACAAGGTCAAAATAGCTAATTCTGGCCCTTTCAGGGGCCATAACTCTGGAACCCATAAAAGAATCTCGCCAGTTGAAGAAAGGAATCAAGATCTTATGGTTGTACAAGTTGTGTGCAAGTTTGGTTAAAATAAAATCATAAATGAAGCTGCTATTGTGCAGACAAGGTCAAAATAGCTAATTCTGGCCCTTTCAGGGGCCATAACTCTGGAACTCATATTGGAATCTGGCCAGTTCAAGAAAGGAACCAAGATCTTATGGTGATACAAGTTGTGTGCCAGTTTGGTAAAAATCAAATTATAATTAAAGCTGCTATTGTGCAGACAATGTCAAAATAGCTAAGTTTGGCTATTTCAGGGGCCATAACTCTGGAACCCATAATGGGATCTGGCCAGTTGAAGAAAGGAACCGAGATCTTATGGTGATACAAGTTGTGTGCAAGTTTGGTTAAAATAAAATCATAAATGAAACCACTATCGTGCAGACAAGAAATTGTTGACGCACGGACGGACGACGGACGAAGGGTGATCACAAAAGCTCACCTTGTCACTATGTGACAGGTGAGCTAAAAAAAAAATTCTAAGTTAAAAATGGGCATAATTCTGTCAAAATTAAAATCAGAGTTATGGGGATTGTTTCATCTGGTGTAGACTTTGATGATAAATAAGTATTTTAAGTTTCAAGTCAATAGCTTTGATAGTAACAGAGATATTTCACTTTATCAAAAACTTTAACCAAAAATTCTAAGTTAAAAAGGGGCATAATTCTATCAAAATACAAATCAGAGTTATGGGGATTGTTTCTCCTGGTTTAGACTTTGATAGTTAATAACCATTTTAAGTTTCAAGTCAATAGCTTTGATAGTAACACAGATATTTGACTTGATCAAAAACTTTAACCAACGGTGACGCCGACGCCGGGGCTAGTGCAATAGCTCTACTTTTTCTTCGAGAAGTCCAGCTAAAAATGGCTTTTCATGTAAATGTAGCAATATGGTAATGTTTGTTATATAATTTTAAGGTACAACAATACAGGAATTACTGCAGTTTAATATTTACCCTGGTGCTGTAATTGTTATTGTTGTGACATCAGCGGATGGTTTCGGCAAGCAGAAAATGTCTGATTACTCTCGTACAGTATATCAAATTGAAAGCATATTGTGTAGGTGCATTTTGGTGTTCTTCCCAGAGCATTTTCGCTAGATTGCAATGACCCCGTGTTCCGTTCGTATTTTCAGGAGACCCTTGGATTTTGAATTTTTGTTCCTGGTCTTCATTATATATAAGGTATTTTTTTAAAAGAGAGACTTCTTGAGTCTTATTGATAGAATTTCAGATTCCTGTAGATAGACAGTGACTTTAGCACCCTGTGTGGCTGCCCTTAAATGTAAAGCTCATTTTGAATGAGTATTGAAAAGGGCATTATATAAATCTGGTATAATATATCTAATACAGTACACTTACATCAAAGCAAAATATTTGTTCATAAATAATGATTGTTTAAGAACAATAACTACAATGTTATTCTTTAGTTATTAGTTGAGGAAAATACATTTTCAACAGACACAAATGTGTATTATTTCAATATCTACTTTCTTCAAATAATGTTGTTTTTAGAATTTCAAACTACACCTGTTAATTACCTAACAGCACTCTCAACAGTAGATTCCTCCTTGGCCAGCATTATCTCCCCTTCCAGTGGATCTTCCTCATTTCTATGGCAACGTGGACCAGAATATCCTCGACTTCTGTAATTTGGGTCTTCACTATCCTGTAAATACAGGTGCATGAATTTAACAAGTTAGCGTACTAATTTTCTACACTAGAGCCATCATTTTTGTTCGTTTTACCCTTACCCTGCTAAATTTCTATAATGAACTTGTCCATCTTTTAATCTGGACAGTTCCATTAACTGTTTAAAGGGGTGCTTACCAAAGAGATACTGAATGAATAGCGAACAGTGCAGATCTATCAGAAATTATTGCAGATGTCCCATCAGTTGTTCACTCCAAAGTCTTGCTACAAAATATAACTCTGAAATGGCTACTTGACACTACTTTCGTGATTCCGCTCGTTAAAACATGTATAAATCAAATTAATACGAAAAACATTGCCACGAAATTTATAACTGATGTGTATTTTTCATTTAACACCCGTCACTGCCTTTTAATTCAGTTCGTGATTTTTTCTCCCTATCTTTTTTCTTTGACAATGACTTCAATCAATGAAGACATGTAAAGGTGGAGCTAAATAATTTTGTTGATGAAATACATCACGCATTCTACATCCAAAGCTGTCATTGGTAATATTGATTTTTAGGCTAGATAGATGACTTTAGACAAAGAAATACACATTATAAAACAAGAGGGCCATGATGGCCCTATATCGCTCACCTGTTATCACTGCACTTGAGGACAAGAAGGTCCTCAGAAAAAATATCTAAGTCCAAAGGACAGGAACAACAAACGTGAGAAATTTAACCAAAAAGAAAAACAATTCTTACAAGGTATAGATATGTCAAAATACACCTAAAAATTGGAGGTACCATCCATGTTGTACCACAGAAAAGTGGTCTTGGCTTTTCCCTTCGGCCAATAATAAAAAAGTTACTAACAAGAGCTGTCTCCATAGGATGACAAATGCCCCCGATGGCACTTTGAATGAATTGTTATGGCCGATGTTAGAGTTTAGGACCTTTGACCTACAGATCTGGGTCTTGCGCGCGACACGTCATCTTACTGTGGTACACATTCATGCCCAATAATTTTAAAATCCATGCATGAATGACAAAGATATGGACCGGACAAGCCCATCAATGCACTATCATGAAATATGACCTTTAACGTCTAAGTGTGACCTTGACCTTTGAGCTACGGACCTGGGTCTTGCGTGCGACATATCGTCTTACTGTGGTACACATTCATGCCAAGTTATTTGAAAATCCATCCATGGATGACAAAGATATGGACCGGACACGAATGCACTATCATGAAAAATGACCTTTAACGTCTGTGACCTTGACCTTTGAGCTACGGACCTGGGTCTTGCGTGCGACACATCGTCTTACTGTGGTACACATTCATGCCAAGTTATTTGAAAATCCATCCATGGATGACAAAGATATGGACCGGACACGAATGCACATCATAAAAAATGACCTTTAACGGATTAAGTGTGACCTTGACCTTTGAGCTACGGACCTGGGTCTTTTGCGCGACATGTCGTCTTACTGTGGTACACATTCATGCCAAGTTATTTGAAAATCCATCCATCGATGACAAAGATATGGACTGGACACGAAAACTGCGGACACACCGACAGACTGACAGACTGACAGACGGAAGACGGTTCAAAAACTATATGCCTCCCTTCGGGGGCATAAAAATAAGCTATTTGTAGTAATGTAAAAGGGAAGTAATTAAAAACAAGAGCTGTCACTAATGGTGACAAATGCCCCCGCAGCACCTTGTCCTTTGACCTGGTGACCCCAAAGTCAGTAGGGGTGGTGTACTCAATAAGTACTATCAGCATGTGAAGTTTGAAGGTCCTGGGTGAAGTGGTTTGCATGTAAAATGCCTTCATGCAAAACGTTAACTTTGGCCCCTGTGACCTTGACCTTTGACCTGGTGACCCCAAAGTCAGTAGGAGTGGTGTACTCAATAAGTACTATCAGCATGTGAAGTTTGAAGGTCCTGGATGCAGTGGTTCGCGAGTAAAGTGCCTTCATGCAAAAAGTTAACGTTGGCCCCTGTGACCTTGACCTTTGACCTGGTGAACCCAAAGTCAGCAGGAGTGGCGTACTCATTAAGTACTATCAGCAAGTGAAGTTTAAAGGTCCTGGGTGCAGTGGTTCGCGAGTAATGTGCCATCATGCAAAAAGTTAACGTTAGCCCCTGTGACCTTGACCTTTGACCTGGTGACCCCAAAGTCAGTAGGGGTGGTGTACTCAATAAGTACTATCGGCACGTGAAGTTTGAAGGTCCTGGGTGCAGTGGTTCGCGAGTAAAGTGCTTTCATGCAAAAAGTTAACGTTGGCCCCTGTGACCTTGACCTTTGAGTTGGTGACCCCAAAGTCAGTAGGGGTGGTGTACTCAATAAGTACTATCAGCACGTGAAGCTTGAAGGTCCTGGGTGCAGTGGTTCGCGAGTAAAGTGCCTTCATGCAAAAAGTTAACGTTGGCCCCTGTGACCTTGACCTTTGTCCTGGTGTCCCCAAAGTCAGTAGGGGTAGTGTACTCAATAAGTACTATCAGCATGTGAAGTTTGAAGGTCCTGGGTGCAGTGGTTCGCGAGTAAAGTGCCTTCATGCAAAAAGTTAACGGTGTGACGAACAAACGAACTATCTAACGAACGAACGGACGGTCAGTTGAAAACTAATATGCCTCCCTTCGGGGGCATAATTAAAATAATCTTTAGTATGTATTCACACAAAATTTTGTTTGCAGATAAGTATCAGTATCTTTAGTAAATAACAGGTATATACAGGTATTACTTATCCATTAGGAAATCTATTATGGACGGCTAGAACGCAGGCTAGACGTTCGGTTACCGAACTGCTAGACACTTCCATTAGTCTCTAATCTAATCTAATCTATAATCTAATCTAATCTATCTATCTATCTGTCAGAATAATTTGTATGTTTGATATATTGATAACGTGACACATAAGCACAGATAGTGCTTGACTCCCTTTTCATGCAATCATTGCTATTATTATTGTTGAATTGCTGTAAATAATAGAATTAGGGTCATTTGTTGCTTATTTGGGTTCATTATGTGAATAGCTGGATCCCAGCATCACACATTATGTCATATACAAAAGTTGAAGGGAACCAGATATTTGATAGAGCAAGTACTCGTTGTAAAACGTTATGTTAAAATTTGGACCAATCAGAAACAAGTTCTAACAAGAGATCACAGAGTGATCTTGGCGCCCACCAATGTGCCATTTTTGAGTGTTCCAAATTTCAAGACTTATTGACTAGCTCAAGGTCAAATTTCATTTCCGTACACAACACAAATCTATGCATGTGGTCCAAATTTGAAGCCTGTACCTTCAAAAATGTGAAAGTAGGTCACTAGGTCAATGTCAAAGATTGTTTCGGTACACAAAACTATGCAAGTGGTCCAAATTTGAAGGCTGTAGCTTGAAAAATGTAAAAGTAGGTCACTAGGTCAAAATCCAGGTCAAATTTTACTTCAGAATACAAAACTATGCATGTGGTCCAAATTTGAAACCTGTACCTTCAAAAATGTGAAAGTAGGTCACTAGGTCAATGTAAAGGTCAAAGTTTGTTTCGGTACACAAAACTATGCATGTGGTCCAAATTTGAAGGCTGTAGCTTGAGAAATGTAAAAGTAGGTCACTAGGTCAAAATCAAGGTCAAATTTTATTTCGGTATACAAAACTATGCATGTGGTCCAAATTTGAAGCCTGTACCTTAAAAATGTGAAAGTAGGTCACCAGGTCAATGTAAAGGTCAAAGGTCATTTCAGTACACAAAACTATGCAAGTGGTCCAAATTTGAAGGCTGTAGCTTGAGAAATGTAAAAGTAGGTCACTAGCTCAAAATCAAGGTCAAATTTTATTTCAGAATACAAAACTATGCACGTGGTCCAAATTTGAAGCCTGTACCTTCAAAAATGTGAAAGTAGGTCACTAGGTCAATGTCAAGGTCAAAGTTTTTTTCGGTACACAAAACTCTGCATGTTGTCCAAATTTGAAGGCTGTAGCTTGAGAAATGTGAAAGTAGGTCACTAGGTCAAAATCAATGTCAAATTTCATTTTGAAACATGAAACTATGCATATGGTCCAAATTTGATGCCTGTACCTTCAAAAATGGGAAAGTAGGTCACTAGGTCAAAATAAAGGTCAAAGTTTTTTCCAGTGCACAAAATTATGCATGTGGTCCAAATTTGAAGGCTGTAGCTACAGAAATGTGAAAGTAGGTCACTAGGTCAGAATCAAGGTCAACTCATGTCAAGGTTCATCTTGCCACTCAAAAATATACATGTGGTCCAAGTTTGAATGTTGTAGTTACTGACAAGAACATTTTAAAAGCTTTTCCCTATATAAGTCTATATGAACCATGTGACCCCCGGGGCGAGGCCATATTTAACCCTAGGAGGATAATTTGAACAAACTTGGTAGAGAACCACTAGATGATGCTACATTACAAGTATCAAAGCCCTAGGCTTTGTGGTTTGGACAAGAAGATTTTCAAAGTTTTTCCCTATATAAGTCTATGTAAACCATATGACCCCCAGGGCGGGGCCATATTTGACCCTAGGGGTATAATTTGAATAATCTTAGTTGAAGACCACTAGATGATGTCACATACAAAATATCAAAGCCCTAGGCCCTGTGGTTTTGGACAAGAGGTTATTCAAAGTTTTTCCCTATATAAGTCTATATAAACCATGTGACCCCCAGGGCGGGGCCATATTTGACCCCAGAGAAATAATTTGAATCATCTTGGTAGAGGACCACTAGATGATGCTTCATACCAAATATCAAAGCCCTAGGCTCTGTGGTTTTGGACAAGAAAGGTTTTCAAAGTTTTTCCCTATATAAATCTATATAAATTATAGAAATAAACAAAGGGCCATAACTCACTCATAAATTGTTGAACCAGTCTGATTTTCAGAAGAACACAAATAGGGTACCAATACATCATTCTGACAAAGTTTGGTCAAAATCCCCCCAGTAGTTTCTGAGGAGATGCGATAACGAGAAATTGTTAACGGACGGACGGACGGAATGACGGACGGACGGACCACGGACGCAGAGTGATTTGAATAGCCCACCATCTGATGATGGTGGGCTAAAAATAGCACGTCTGCTGGGGTATAAATAGGTACATGGATGACGGAGAAGGCATTCCAGTTGTAGAAGACATATCAAGGATTCAACTAATAATTTATCCCAGTACCTTGAGAAGGAGACTATTGCAGTAACCCTGTCAGGGCGGATAAATTATTAACAGAAGCTGTCACTAATGGTGACAGATGCCTCCACAGCACCTTGACCTTTGACCTGGTGACCCCAAAGTCAGTAGGGTTGGTGTACTCATAAAGTACTATCAGCATGTAAAGCTTGAAGGTCCTGGGTGCAGTGGTTCGCGGGTAAAGTGTCTTCATGCAAAAAGTTAACGTTGGCCCCTGTGACCTTGACCTTTGACCTGGTGATCCCAAAGTCAGTAGGGGTGGTGTACTCAGTAAGTACTATCAGCATGTGAAGTTTGAAGGTCCTGGGTGCAGTGGTTCGCGAGTAAAGTGCCTTCATGCAAAAAGTTAACGTTGGCCCCTGTGACCTTGACCTTTGACCTGGTGACCCCAAAGTCAGTAGGGGTGGTGTACTCAATAAGTACTATCAGCATGTGAAGTTTGAAGGTCCTGGGTGAAGTGGTTCGCGGGTAAAGTGTCTTCATGCAAAAAGTTAACGTTGGCCCCTGTGACCTTGACCTTTGACCTGGTGACCCCAAAGTCAGTAGGGGTGGTGTACTCAATAAGTACTATCAGCATGTGAAGTTTGAAGGTCCTGGGTGAAGTGGTTCGCGGGTAAAGTGTCTTCATGCAAAAAGTTAACGTTGGCCCCTGTGACCGTGACCTTTGAGTTGGTGAACCCAAAGTCAGTAGGGGTGGTCCTCATTTTCATTGAAGCTCTCATGAAAAATATGGCCTCTAGAGAGGTCACAAGGTTTTTCTATTTTTAGACCTACTGACCTAGTTTTTGACCGCACGTGACCCAGTTTCAAACTTGACCTAGATATCATCAAGATGAACATTCTGACCAATGTTCATGAAGATCTTTGAAAAATATGGCCTCTACAGAGGTCACAAGGTTTTTCTATTTTTAGACCTACTGACCTAGTTTTTGACCGCAGTTGACCCAGTTTCGAACTTGACCTAGATATCATCAAGGCAAACATTCTGACCAATTTTCATAAAGATCCCATGAAAAATGTGTCCTCTAGAGTGGTCACAAGGAAAAGTTTACGGAACGCTGCGCGATCACAAAAGCTCACCTTGTCACTTTGTGACAGGTGAAAACATTCATGGAAATGAATGAAAGAAGTTGAATGAAATTTTACCAATTGGTTGGTTTGTTATGTACAAATCTGTGGGCTTTTTAACTATTAAAGGGCAATAACTGGGAAGCTGAATCAAAAAAGAAACAAGAGGACCATGATGGTCCTGAATCGCTCACCTGTCCCCACATGAACTGAGTATGACGGCGTTTTTTCTATTATTTGACATAGTGACCTAGTTTTTGAGCTCATGTGACCTAGCTCTGAACTTGACCTAGATATCATCAAGACAAAAATTCTGACCAATTTTCATGAAGAACCATTGAAAATATGGCCTCCGGAGAGGTCACAAGGTTTTTCTATTATTTGACATAATGACCTAGTTTTTGAAGGCAGGTGACCCACTTCTGTACTTGACCCAGATATCATCAAGGTGCACATTCTCACCAATTTTCATGAAGATCTCATGAAAAATATGGCCTCCCGAGAGGTCACAAGGTTTTTCTATTTTAAGACCTACTGACCTAGTTTTTGACCGTATGTGACCCAGTTTCGAACTTGACCTAGATATCATCAAGGTGAACATTCTCACCAATTTCATGAGGATCCATTGAAAAATATGGCCTCTAGAGAGGTCAAAAGGTTTTTCTCTGTTTAGACCTAGTGACCTAATTTTTGACCGCAGTTGACCTAGTTTCAAACTTTACCTAGATATCATCAAGATGAACATTCAGACCAACTTTCATACAGATCCCATGAAAAATATGGCCTCTAGAGAGGTCACAAGGTTTTTCTATTATTTGACCTACTTACCTAGTTTTGGATTGGACGTGACCCAGTTTCGAACTTGGCCTAGATATGATCAAGATGCACATTCTGACCAATTTTCATGCAGATCCCATGAAAAATATGACCTCCAGAGAGGTCACAAGGATTTTCTATTATTTGACCTACTGACCTAGTTTTTCACCGCATGTGACCCAGTTTCAAACCTGACCTAGATATCATCAAGGTGAACATTCTCACCAATTTTCATGAAGATCCTTGAAAAATATGGCCTCTAGGGAGGTCACAAGGCTTTTTCATTTTTAGACATACTGACCTAGTTTTGGACCGCACATAAACCAGTTTCAAACCTGATCTAGATATCATCAAGATGAACATTCTGACCAATTTTCATGCAGATCCCATGAAAAATATGGCCTCTACAGAGGTCACAAGGTTTTTCTTTTATTTGACCTATTGACCTAGTTTTTGACCGCACCTGACCCAGTTTCGAACTTGGCCTAGATATCATTAAGATGAACATTCCGACCAATATTCATGCAGATCCCATGAAAAATATTAACTTTAGAAAGGTCACAAGGATTTTTTATTATTTGACCTACTGACTTAGTTTTTGACCGCAGTTGACCCAGTTTTGAACTTGATTTAGATATCATCAAGATGAACATTCTGACCAATTTTCATGCAGATCACATGAAAAATAAGGCCTCTACAGAGGTCACAAGGTTTTTTCTATTATTTTACCTACTGACCTAGTTTTGGACTAGACGTGACCCAGTTTCGAACTTGACCTACATATCATCAAGATGAACATTCTGACCAATTTTAATGCAGATCCCATGAAAAATATGACCTCCAGTGAGGTCACAAGGATTTTCTTTTATTTGACCTACTGACCTAGTTTTTGACCGCACGTGACCCAGTTTCAAACTTGACCTAGATATCATCAAGGTGAACATTCTCACCAATTTTCATGAAGATCCATTGAAAAGTATGGCCTCTAGAGAGGTCACAAGGATTTTCTATTATTTGACCTACTGACCTAGTTTTTGACCGCATGTGACCCAGTTTCGAACTTGACCTAGATATCATCAAGATAAACATTCTCACCAACTATCTTAAAGATCCCACGAAAAATGTGACCTCTAGAGTGGTCACAAGCAAAAGTTTACGCATGGACGGATGACGGACGCTGCGCAATCACAAAAGCTCACCTTGTCACTATGTGACAGGTCAGCTAAAAAAAAATTGACGGGCATCGTCATGGTATGCTGGTTCATGTTTATTTCAACTTTTATGAAATTCTATCTCATAGTTACTGAGAAATTGCTGCAGATGGACATTTTGGGGTATTTTTCATTAAATCAAGGGCAGTAACTCTAACGGAAATTGTTCAATCCAAAAACAAGAGCTGTCACTAATGGTGATAACTCTAAAAATTAGGGGCGGAGCCAGACGAAAAATAGGAGGTGCGCAATTTCATATCATGATAAACTCATGCAAGGTTTCATCAATTTATATCAAATACTCTTTGAGCTAGGCGCGTCACAAACCTCGGACGGACGCACAGACGCACGGACAAGAGCAAATCTATATGCCCCCACCACTCATGGTGGTGGGGGGGGGGGGGGGGGGGGGGGGGAACAAAAAGTAAATGTGATAAAAAGATAGTTAAAAAGCTTTGTTTCTGGTCATACCATCTTATATGATGGGAAAACAAGAGCTGTCTCCGTAGGATGACACATGCCCCCGATGGCACTTTGAATGAATAGTTATGGCCGATGTTTGAGTTTAGGACCTTTGACCTACGGAGCTGGGTCTTGCGCGCGACACATCGTCTTACTGTGTCACACATTCATGCATAGTTATTTTAAAATCCATGCATGAATGACAAAGATATGGACCGGACACGCCCATAAATGCACTATCATGAAAAATGACCTTTAACGTCTAAGTGTGACCTTGACCTTTGAGCTACGGTCCTGGGTCTTGCGCGCGACACGTCGTCTTACTGTAGTACACATTCATGCCAAGTTATTTGAAAATCCATCCATCGATGACAAAGATATGGACCGGACACGCCCATCAATGCGTGTGACACGTCGTCTTACTGTGGTACAGTGTAACTTCCGAAAACCGAACGACCTCCGGACCATCCTAAAAGTTCGGTTTTTGGAAGTTTCTGGAATTCAGAAGTTTGAAAGTTTGTAGGTAAAGTGGGCGTGGTGCACAAGAGTTATGTTTTCTCACACGTAGGATGAAGGAGATTTTTATCCTTTTTAATTTTGAATTTCATATTAATTTATAATTTAATTAGATAATTAATTAATAATTTACAAACATTAAGGATAATAAATACATAAATAACAAATAAAAAAAGAAACAACATAACTTTAATACAATAGCATTTACGCAAACACTTTCCACTTACATTTTACCATCTTTTGACCCGAGTTCGTTAATATTAAATTTTAATTAATGTTGATAATGCAAAGTTTAATCGATGTAACTAAATCATTTAAAACATCCATCTTTCTTTCGTTCAAATATTTTTAACATATAAGATATTTAATTCATTACGTTTTCATAAATTGAATACAAATGAAAATAATCGCTAATTACTTCCTTACTTTTGCATCAAATGATCATTGTGATTATATAGCGTGTGAAAATAAACCCGCACCGCTAATAAATAAACAAAAGAACATGTTGACAGCGTTTCTGGATTTTCAGGTGACACTTTTAAACAAGTAAATTTTTTGCTGTTCGGTTTTCAGAAGTCAATTTTAGTGTTAAAATATAAACGGTGCTTCAAAAATCGTCCGGTTTTCAGAATTCGGGAGTTCCGGTTTTCAGAGGTTAAAAATATATAGAAATAAGAACAGAAAAAAACGGGACTTTGAGTTTCGTGCGGTTTTCAAAGGTTTCCGGTTTTCAGAAGGTCCGGTTTTCGGAAGTTACACTGTACACATTCATGCCAAGTTTTTTGAAAATCCATCCATCGATGACAAAGATATGGACCGGACACGCCCATCAATGCACTATCCTTTAACATCTAAGTGTGACCTTGACCTTTGAGCTACGAACCTGGGTCTTGCGCGCGACACGTCGTCTTACTGTGGTACACATTCATGCCAAGTTATTTGAAAATCCATCCATCGATGACAAAGATATGGACCGGACACGCCCATCAATGCACTATCCTTTAACGTCTAAGTGTGACCTTGACCTTTGAGCTACGGACCTGGGTCTTGCGCACTGCACGTCGTCTTACTGTGGTACACATTCATGCCAAGTTATTTGAAAATCCATCCATCGATGACAAAGATATGGACCGGACACGAAAATTGCGGACAGACCGACAGACTGACAGACCGACAGACAGACAGACGGTTCAAAAACTATATGCCTCCCTTCGGGGGCATAAAAAATCAACATTAATCAAAAATATTACTGGCTACAAAAAGAGAATGTATCTTGGGAATTTTAAGAAACAAGAGGGCCATGAAGGCCCTGTAACGCTCACCTGACCTATTGACCTAAAAATCATCAAGATTAACATTCTGACCAAGTTTCATTAAGGTACAGTTATAAATGTGGCCTCTACAGTGTTAACAAGCTTTTCCTTTGACTTGATCTAGTTTTTGACCCCGCCTGACCCAGATTCAAACTCGACCTAAAGATCATCAAGATTTACATTCTGACTAAGTTTCATGAAGGTACGGTCATAAATGTGGCCTCTCGAGTGTTAACTAGCTTTTCCTTGGATTTGACCTGGTGACCTAGTTTTTGAACCTGCATGACCCAGATTCAAACTGGACCTTAAGATCATCAAGATTAACATTTTGACCAACTTGCATGAAGATACAGTAATAAATGTGGCCTATACAATGCTTTTCCTTTGATTTGACCTGGTGACCTAGTTTCTGACCCCAGATAAACCAATATCAAAAGCATGCAAGATTTTGTTGAGGGTAACATTCTGACCAAGTTTCATTAAGATTGGGCCAAAATTGTGACCTTTAGAGTGTTAACAAGCGTTTCCTTTGATTTGACCTGGTGACCTAGATTTTGACCCCAGATGACCCAATATCGAATTCGTCCAAGATTTTATTGAGGGTAACATTCTGACCAAGTTTTATTAAGATTGGGCCAAAACTGTGACCTCTAGAGTGTTAACAGTCAAATTGTTGACAATGATGACGGACGGACAGACGGACGGACGCAGGGCGATCACAAAAGCTCACCTTTGAGCACCTCAGGCTCAGGTGAGCTAAAAATACATGTATTGAAAATAAACACGTCTGGCATCCCCAGACATTGTCAATCAACTGTGCCTTTTATGTTGAATTCAGTACTAGATCAACCAACTGACATTTGGTTTGACACAAATTAACAAAGAAGGAACTTGATATGGACCATAGGCAAATATAAAATCATAATTTATATTGCATATAAATTTGTTTATGTTTGACTGTGTGGCGAACTTATAGTTAGTGCACATGTTAAGTGGTCTGTGTTTATACTGCCTGCCTAGTCTGTTAATTAGATCAAGATGTAGATAACAATTCTTTTATCTCTGTGTACGATAGTGCGCTAGTTGCACGCATATTGCAAAACCAACAAGCAAATTCGATGAATTGGTATCCCCCGCCGAAAGGGTTTGTGGTGAGGAATGGCAAAACAATATATCCGGCAAAAAGTTAAGGATGTTAATAAGAAGCAAATAATTTCATTAGTCAAAATCAATTCAACAGAAAACAAATGTTTAATTAAAGAGTATATAATAAATGTATGGTACTTTGATCCTGACTTAAGAATTTATTTTGAATGGGATATGCTTACTGTAATAAGCTTAGCTTTTAAAATTAAATGCAGTTAATTGAAATGTGAGCTTGAAGTTTAACTGGAATGAAATATTGTCTTTGAGTGGTTTGGCACCAGGTGTTGCTGTTTTACTTGTACATTTGAACTTAAAAGATCAGATGTCCTTAAGAGAACACAGATAAGATATCTTGAACATGGCTGTGGGCAAGGTTTGTGCAGTCACAACTTAACATGTTGAAGGTTTGAACATTTAAAAAAAAAAAAAAAAAAGATGGAAATATATATATCTATTTTTTTAGGGGGTGGGGGTGCAGGGGAACGGGAGAGGAAACAAAATTTCACATGCTGATTATAAATATTGATTGAAAATTAAAAATGAAAAAAAAAAAAGGTAAAAGGGTGAAGTTGGAGTGGGGGGGGGGGGGGAGGCAGAGGATGCATGATCAGTGGTGGGCATGACTGGGTGGAGAAGTGAGGTGGGGGAATAGTACAACTTGGAAGGTTTGAAAAAAATCTAAAATAAATGAAAAAAAAATTTGGGAAGGGGTGGGGAGTGGGGTTGGGAGGGGGAGGGGGTGTGACCAAGGCAAGTGGGTGACCAGGTGTGGGTGCGCAACTTCACATGTTTATAATAAATGTTCACAGAAAAGAATGAAAGAAATTTCATGAAATTCTGCCAAATGGTAAGTTTGTTATGTACAAATATGTGGATTTTTAGACAATTAAAGGGCAATAACTCTGAAGTTACAAAAAGAAATCCGTACAAAATTGTCTGTGCACAACCACATTATAGTGCTCTAAATTCTGTTAAAGTTTCATAGTTCTAGGTCAAATATATCAAAAGGTTATGATGCAGAAATTGGCATATCTATAGATCTATAGTACCCTATATAGTTAACACTAGAAACTTCTAAGGGCCATAACCCTGGTGTTACTTGGGCAATCTGTCTGAAACTTGATGGGCCCCATAACCTCATAGTGGTGAACATGTATATGAAGTTTGTTTGAAAAAAATCTAAAATAAGGAATGATTTTTTTATTTATTTTTTTTTGAGGGGCGGGGGGTGTCGGGGGATGGGGGGGGGAGGTGTGTGATCAAGGTAAGGGGGCGACCAGGTGTGGGTACACAACTTCACATGTTTACAATAAATGTTCATGGAAAAGAATGAAAGAAATTTAATGAAATTCTACAAAATGGTAAGTTTGTTATGTACAAATATGTGGATTTTTATACAATTAAAGGGCAATAACTCTTAATTTACAAATAAATCCAAATGAAATTGTGTGTACACAACCACATTATGGTGATCTAAATTCTGTTTAAGTTTCATAGTTCTAGGTCAAATATATCAAAAGTTATGATGCAGAAATTGCCATATTTATAGTACCCTATATAGTTAACACTAGAAACTTCTAAGGGCCATAACTCTGGTGTTACTTGGGCAATCTGACTGAAACTTGACGGGCCGCAAGAACTCATTGTGGTGAACATGTATATGAAGTTTTAAATAAATATTCCCAACCATTTCCTAGATATGGCTCCGGACGGACGGACGGAAAGACGGAAGGACGGACGGACGGACGGAAAGACGGACGGACGGACGGACAACGCCAAAACTATATCCCTCCGACTTTCGTCGGGGGATAATAAAATAGTCCGATTAAGTTCTGAATAGGTGGAACTACACTGGTCGCATATGCCTGAATTCAATTCACGAGGCACTGTCGGAAACAAAGAATTGAAATATTTTGTTTATTTGGATTTGTATCATTTTAATTGTTTAATATATTCTTTGTCCCTTACAGCCCCACCACCCACCAAGCTGCTGACCTTAACTTTGTAACTTTAATATGATGTTTTCCTTTATAATGACAGAACTTTTCTCTATTGTTTTACCAAAGATAGAAACATGTTTGTTAATATTGTTGCTTGATTATATAAAATTGCTTCGCTTTTCTAATATAAGTTTGTTTGTTTGTTTTGGGTTTAACGCCGTTTTTCAACAGTATTCCAGTCATGTAACGGCGGGCAGTTAACCTAGCCAGTGTTCCTGGATTCTGTACCAGTACAAACCTTGTTCTCCGCAAGTAACTGCCAACTTCCCCACGTGAATCAGAGGTGGAGGACTAATGATTTCAGACACAATGTCGTTTATCAAATAGTCACGGAGAACATACACCCCGCCTGAGGATCGCACTCACGACCCCGCGATCCGTAGACCAACGCTCTACCTACTGAGCTAAGCGGGCGGGTTTTCTAATATAAAAGGTCTATATGCTTTAGACTGTGCAACATTTGACTGATATATACAGTAATTTAACATTGATACATATCAATTTAACAAGAGGGCCATGATGGCCCTATATCGCTCACCTGAGTTTAATTGCTTTCTTGAAAAAATTCTTTGCTAAAGCTAAACAAGTAACTCCATGGGGTGGGGTCAATTTGACCCCGGAGGTCATGATTTGAACAAATTTTGTAGAAGTCTAATAGGCAATGCTACATGTCAAATATCCAAGATCTAGGCCTTCTGGTTTATTTTTAGAAAAATTTTGAAGATTTTCCTATGTAAAATAAAGTGACCCCTGGGACGGAATCAATTTTGACCCCAGGGGTCATGATTTGAAAAAAATTGTAGAGGTCCACTAGGCAATGGTACTTGTGAAATATCTAAGCTCTAGGGCTTCTGGGTTATTTTTAGAAAATTTTCCTACATAAGACCAAGTGACCCCTGGGGTGGGGTCAATTTTAACCCCGGGGGATCACGATTTGAACAAATTTTGTAGAGGTCCACTAGGCAATGCTGCATATGAAATATCTAAGCTCTAGGCCATCTGGTTTATTTTGAAGATTTTTCTATGTACAATCAAGTAACCCCATGGGGCGGGGTCAATTTGACCCCGGAGGTCATGATTTGAACAAATTTTGTAGAAGTGTACTAGGCAATGCGACATGTCAAATATCTAAGATTTGGGCCTTCTGGTTTATTTTTAGAAAATTTTTGAAGATTTTCCTATGTAAAATCAAGAGACACCTGGGCTGGGGTCAATTTTGACCACGGGGTCATGATTTGAACAAATTTTGTAGAGGTCCATTAGTCAATGCCACATGTCAAATATCTAAGCTCTAGGCCTTCTGGTTTATTTTTAGAAAATTTTTGAAGATTTTCCTATGTAAAATCAAGTGACCCCTGGGGTGGGGTCAATTTTGACCCCGGAGTTCATGATTTTAACAAGCTTTGTAGAGGTCCACTAGGCAATGCTACATGTCAAATATCTAAGCTCTAGGCCTTCTGGTTTATTTTTAGAAAATTTTTGAAGATTTTCCTATGCAAAATCAAGTGACACCTGGGGTGGGGTCAATTTTGACCCTGGGGGTCATGATTTGAACAGACTTTGTAGAGGTCCACTAGGCAATGCTACACGTGAAATATCTAAGCTGTAGGCCTTCTGGTTTATTTTTAGAAAAATTTTGAAGATTTTCCTATGTAAAATCAAGTGACCCCTGGGGCAGGGTCAATTATGACACCAGGGGTCATGATTTCAACAAATTTTGTAGAGGTCCACTAGACAATGCTACTTGTGAAATATCTAAGCTCTAGGCCTTCTGGTTTATTTTTAGAAAATGTTTGAAGATTTTCCTATGTAAAATCAAGTGACCCCTGGGGCGGGGTCAATTTTGATCCCTGGGGTCATGATTTGAATAAATTTTGTAGAGGTCCACTAGGCAATGCTACATGTCAAATATCTAAGCTCTTGGCCTTCTGGTTTATTTTTAGAAAATTTTTGAAGATTTTCTATGTAAAATCAAGTGACCCCTGGGGCGGAGTCAATTTTGACCCCGGGGTCATGATTTGAACAACTTTAGTAGAGGTCATCTAGGCAATGCTACATGTCAAATATCTAAGCTCTAGGGCTTCTGGTTTTTGAGAAGAAGATTTTTTAACATTTTCCTATGTAAAATCAAGTGACCCCTGGGGCGGGGTCATGATTTGAACAGACTTTGTAGTGGTCCACTAGGCAATGCTATACGTGGAATATCTAAGCTCTAGGCCTTCTGGTTTATTTTTAGAAACTTTTTGAAGATTTTCCTATCTAAAATCAAGTGACCCCTGGGACGGGGTCAATTTTGACCCCGGGGGTCATGATTTAAATAAATTTTGTGGAGGTCCACTAGGCAATACTACATGTCAAATATATAAGGTCTAGGCCTTCTGGTTTATTTTTAGAATTTTTTTGAAGATTTTCCTATGTAAAATCAAGTGACCCCTGGGGCGGGGTCAATTTTGACCCCAGGGTCATGATTTCAACAACTTTAGTAGAGGTCCTCTAGGCAATGCTACATGTGAAATATCTAAGCTCAAAGGCTTCTGGTTTTTGAGAAGAAGATTTTTTAACATTTTCCTATGTAAAATCAAGTGGACCCCTGGGTCATGATTTGAACAAACTTGGTAGAGGTCCACAAGGCAATGTTTCACACCAAATATCTAAGCTCTAGGCTTCTGGTTTTTGAGAAGAAGATTTTTAAAGTTTTTCCTTTCTGTTGCCATGGCAACCAGAATTTTGTATGGAATTCAATTCTTTGAACAATTTTTAAAGAAGACCATCCAAGGAACATCCCTGTGAAGTTTCATCAAAATTGGCCTGTTGGTTTATTAATATTGGAAGTGTGGTACACTCTCAAACTGGGTAAAAATGGGTGGGGTAAATAAATATTCGAAGCAACACTACAAAAATTTTGCAGTTGTTTGGAAAGGGCCTCAAATTGTCTATTACTATCTTAATTTTATTAAATACAGACTTGGTTTATAAATTTTAACAAACAAGAGCTGTCACTAATGGTGACAAATGCCCCCACAGCACCTTGACCTTTGACCTGGTGAACCCAAAGTCAGTAGGGGTGGTGTACTCAATAAGTACTATCAGCATGTGAAGTTTGAAGGTCCTGGGTGCAGTGGTTCACGAGTAAAGTGCCTTCATGCAAAAAGTTAACGTTGGCCCCTGTGACCTTGACCTTTGACCTGGTGACCCCAAAGTCAATAGGGGTGGTGTACTCAATAAGTACTATCAGCACGTGAAGTTTGAAGGTCATGGGTGCAGTGGTTCGCGAGTAAAGTGCCTTCATGCAAAAAGTTAACGTTGTGACTAACGAACGAACTAACGGACGGACAGTTGAAAACTAATATGCCTCCCTTTGGGGGCATAAAAATTTCCTCTTTATACAAGTGTGCCATGGAAAAATCATGGACCTTGAACATGACATATAGACAAACAAATTAAACCTAAAAGCTCAAAGTATTTAACGAGGTTTTGCCTGAGGCAGTATATTTTGAGGAAAGCTATTGTTTAAATTCAGATTAAATTTTCTGCATTCCCAATTTCAATGTAGTTTAGAATATACATGAATATAGGTCTTCTAACTGGTAACTTAGACAGTCTCTTTCAGGTGGCCTCAGTGCATGTAGTTTTAGTATTCTATCTGCTTTGTCAATACCTGCATAAAATATGCAGTACAGGCACTGTTAGTTCCAAATAGGAACATATTAGTACAGTCTAACCTGTACTAACGGTCACCTCCTATCAGCGGTCACCTCAGTTCAGCGGTCATTTTATGACGCCCCCGACGGATTTTCCTCTATTTTATCACTTTATTCAGCGGCCACCTGCCGTCCGTGGCCAGCGGCCACCGAAATTGCCTCCCGACCGGCGTATTTGACCCCTTTCAGCGGCCATTTTTTTCCAAAACCAATTATTTTTAGGCGACAATTGCCGAAGATACCTGATTTTTGAGAAGCACGTGATTGCAAAGTTTCGCATGACTTCACCACAAGAACGACAAAATGACATGAGCTTCTCAATTAAAACTGATAACCAATTGTGTAATCCCCTTTTTCTTATGATCAAATGGCCAGTTATTATCGGCAATTAGCGTGTCACCTCGTGTCAATTTTGTTGTTCACAGTTTGATCTCGGTTAAAGATAATACTCGATAAATAATTAGAAGCATAATATCTGTGATTTTTTTATACTTCTGTCATCAAAATACTATTAAATTTATACGAAATTATTTGTGTTTGAAAAAAAAAACCACTTTATCTTTTACTGAACGTAATGGCAATCTTAGATTTTAGCGTAGACAATAAGCGCGGAGAGTAGCTTCCCTTACCAAAATGGCAGAAATTGTAAACAAACTTGTTTTGAAGTTGGAAAATTGTCTGTAACAATTTTTGTGGTAAAAGAAACGACGCCGGAATTTTAGATTGCTAAGAAGACCATTCGTATTGCGATGGCAAATGCACGTCATTGTATCCTGGTAAAATAATAATAGAAAACCGAAACAGAAATGGGCCTACAGGCTAAACTGGTCAGAAGTCTGAAAAATACATATACTGGCTGCACCTCCGATCAGCGGTCACCTGGCTTTAGCGGCCAAATTGTCTGCTTCCCCTGGCTGGCTGCTTAAGACAGGTTAGACTGTATTTCAACGGAACAGTTTTTATCTGTTCCTACCAGGAACTAACAATAAAACATACAGTACAGGCACTGCAGTCAGTGGTCATTTACCTGCATGTACATAACAGGCAGGAACTTACAGCAATCTAGGTATTGTTAGTTTCAGGTAGGAACATATACCAGTTGCACTCAATAAGCCACTATAAGTTCCAGGAAGGAACAGACACTGTAAGTTTCCAGAGAGAACGGACAGATTATTCAAAACAAGCACAAAAGTTACATCACACATATAACTAGTCTTGTTAGTTCCAAATAGGAACATACTCATATTTCAACAGAACACTTTTTATCTGTTCCTACCGGGTACTAACAGTATTTACTATATACAGGATGTAAGTATGTGTTCCTGTATAAGATTTTCAATTCCCAGGAGGAAAAACTGACTACCAGAAGTGGCCCTCATCTATGAGTTGATAATTTACAGCAGAAACAAATACTTAGCTCTTGTATATAGTTAGTACATTGTTAGTGTTAGTTCCCGGTAGGAACTGATAACAAGAGGGTCATGATTATTATTATTATTATGACCCTGGATCGTTCACCAGAGTAATATGAGCTACATGTTTCAAATGTCAAAGTGATGATTTTTAGAAATTTTTGAAAGATTTTCCGATGTACAATCAAGTAACCCCAGGGGCAGGGCCAATTTTACCCCAAGGGTCATGATTTGAACAAAGTTTGTAGATTTGTTTGTTTTGGGTTTAACGCCGTTTTTCAACAGTATTTCAGTCATGTAACGGCGGGCAGTTAACCTAACCAGTTTTCCTGGATTCTGTACCAGTACAAACCTGTTCTCCGCAAGTAACTGCCAACTTCCCCACATGAATCAGAGGTGGAGGACTAATGATATCAGACACAATGTCGTTCATCAAATATTCACGGAGAACATACACCCCGCCCGAGGATCTAACTCGCAACCCCGACATCCGTAGTCCAACGCTCTTACCTATTGAGCTAAGCGGGCGGGCAAAAAAAGTTTGTAGAAGTCTACTAGGCAATGTTACATATCAAATATCTAAGATCTAGGCCTTCTGCTTTTTTTTAGAAAATTTATGAAGATTTCCCTATTTACAATCAAGTAACCCCTGGGGCTGTGTCAATTTGACCCTTTGGGGGGGAGGGTGGGGGGGGGGGGGGGTCAAAATTTGAACAACTTTTGTAGAGGTCCACTAGGCAATGCTACAGGCCAAATATCTAAGCTCTAAGCCTTCTGGGATTTTTTTTAGAAAATTTTGAAGATTTTCCTATGTAAAATCAAGTGACCCCTGGGGCGGTGTCAATTTTGACCCCGAGGGTCATGATTTGAATTTTGTAGAGGTCTACTAGGCAATGCTACACATCAAAATATCTGTGCTCTAGGCCTTCTGGTTTATTTTTAGAAAATTTTGAAGATTTTTCTATGTACAATCAAGAAACCCCATGGGGGGGTCATGATTTGAACAAATTTTGTAGAAGTCTACTAGGCAATGCTACATGTCAAATATCTAAGATCTAGGCATTCTGGTTTATTTTTAGAAAATTTTTGAAGATTTTCCTATGTAAAATCAAGTGACCCCTGGGACCGGGTCAGTTTTGACCCCGGGGATCATGATTTGAACAAATTTTGTAGAGGTCCACTAGGCAATGCTACACGTGAAATATCTAGCTCTAGGCCTTCTGGTTTATTTTTAGAAATTTTTTGAAGATTTCCTATGTAAAATCAAGTGACCCCTGGGGCAAGGTCAATTTTGACTCCGGGGTCATGATTTGAACAACTTTAGTAGAGGTCCATTAGGCAATGCTACATGTCAAATAACTAAGCTCTAGGGCTTCTGTTTTTTGAGAAGAAGATTTTTTAAGATTTTCCTATGTAAAATCAAGTGACCCCTGGGGCGGGGTCAGTTTTGACCCGGGGTCATGATTTGAACAAACTTGGTAGAGGTTCACTAGGCAATGCTTCACACCAAATATCTAAGCTCTAGGGCTTCTGGTTTTTGAGAAGAAGATTTTTAAAGTTTTTCCTTTCGGTTGCCATGGCAACCAGAGTTCAGTATGGAATTCAATTCTTTGAACAGTTTTTAAAGAGGACCATCCATGGAACATCCCTGTGAAGTTTCATCAAAATTGGCCTGGTGGTTTAGGAGGAGATGTTGTTTAAAGGAAAGTGTTGACGGATGGACGCCGGACGGTGAGCGATCACAATAGCTCACCCCGAGCACTTCGTGCTCAGGTGAGCTAAAAACTGTTCTATTGAAATATGAATATGTTCCTATTTGGAACTAACAAGGATAGCTATAGCACATTCTCTAATCAGCCCCTGTGTCTATTTGTATAATGACCTGATAAAACCCAGGTTTGTGGTTTTATGATTGGGACAAACATTCAGAGAGATGCCTGTTATTTATATAGGCATACTACAAAACATGGAGTGGAGTCGTGGAGTGGAGTCATGGAGTGGAGTCGTGGAGTGGAGTCAAAATTGGAGTGGAGTCAAATTTGGAGTGGAGTGGAGTCAAAATTGGAGTGGAGTCATGGAGTGGAGTCAAATTTGGAGTGGAGTCAAAATTGGAGTGGAGTCATGGAGCGGAGTCAAATTTGTTTTATCAATAATATTTATTTATTGATATTTTTATAACTATTCAACATAATAATGCTTTTGTCTTACATTGATTGTAGCCACACGGAACAGAGGGCTTGGTCAAATTGTTAATTGTCAGTATATTTTATCTCATTGTTTTTGAAGAGATTTTATAGCATCACATAGATATGAAATACAATTTTATTTATCTGAGAACAGTTGTAAACAAATCAAAAGGCGGTCAACCCATGGGAACATATTCAAATAGACCACAGTATAAAATACTGGTAAAAAGTAATAACCAAGTTTCCAAAACTAAGTTCCAACTGAACAACTGTAGGAGCATGTTCTAATTACTACTTGATGTATTCTCTGATGGGTTGGGTATAATAATAGACATTATTTTTCATAACCTTTATCAGTGAACAAATATAACACTCCTCATCAGTGTTTTTTTTTATTGAAGTTTGTTGTTTTTGTTGTTTTACTTAACAAATTTTTCACTTGGCCTAAGATCATTTTCAAAATTTGTTGACAGATTTATTATGAGAACCTGTCAGTTCCATTCTAAATACCAAAAAATCAATTTACAAGTTTAATTATCTTATTAGATGAATTATTTCAGCAGCATTTAATTTAAAATAAACAAGAGGAATTTATGAGTCAGATAAAATTTAGATATTTAAACTTGTTACATAAAAAATTTAATATTTGTGATTACGGTATGCATTATTGTTTATGTCCACTGATATTGAAATATTGACTACCGTTTAGCTCAGGTAAATAAAAAAAATAAGTAGCATGCATGTTGGTGTGTTAAATTCATTAATTTTATTTCTGACAAAATTTCTATTGTATCAACCCGCGACCTGCAGCCCGAAGCCCGCAATTTTGTGTTCATGTATATATTTTACGGGCTGCAGGTTGCTACAATGAAACATTTTTCCATTATAGCAACCCACAATTTAGTGTTACTGTATTAAATGGTTGCACATTTTTACTCGAAAAATGAGGAGTTGAGTACAATAAGCCCCTGCAATTTTGTCAGGTGTGATGTTGATCGTTGAAAAAATTCTTGTATTTTAAGTTTACACTAATTCCTTTATTTTCGATTGCGAAACAAGTTCTTACAATTAATCGCTCGCAAGACTCATTTCAGATGGAATTATTTAACCTCGAGTTAAGATGTTTTAGTTGTCTTGTAAAATGAAAAACGCAATAAGTATTTAAAAACAAACTCAAACTCAAACTCATCACAAATTGCTGTATCTTGTACAAAAATGATAGAATTTTGAGATTTCACAAGTTATTCTATTATTCTGAGACCTGGATGCCCAGGTCAAACCGAAGTTATGATTATTTTTTGATATGCTCCAGTAACCAGCGTGTACACCTCATTCAAATAAATTTTTTTTTATAATTTGGCTTTAACGATTTTTTTTATTCTGATGTCACTTTGTTCCCAAAAAATTGCTTTACAGTGTAAAACCGCACTGAAAAATAACCACCGGTTAAGGAACTACACGTGGAGTAGCATTATTTATTGAATGACCCTCGTATTTCTGAGTGTCAAAAAGAATCCATCTGTTTAGCGTACACAAATTTTAGCAAATTTCTGATTTCCTGACTTATGTAATGATAACACATTATTATGGTAAATTACAATTTTATTTACAAATATTAGCGAATTTTTACAATTTGCCAAAATTTCCACCTTGCTAGGTTTACCACTTCTACGGTATGTTTCTGCGCATCCAAAACTGTCTATTACTCGGATTTTTCATTAAATGCTATAAATTTTTTTCATCATTTTTAATTGGAATTGACACCACTATGATAATGCACAACCTTTCTCCTGTCACATAAAATGAAAATTAATGTAGGCAACAACCATCCAATATACCCTAATTAAACCTTTAAATATTTAATCAACGGCATGGTAGGTGTTAGAAATACATGTAACTAGAACATAGATATAGACACTACATTTATTTTTTCACAAATATATTATATATATACTGACTCGCATTTTCTCTAAAGGGCAATAAATCAATTATTTTGTTAACAGGAATTTAGATGGAGCTTCACAGGCTTAATACATTTCAAAATTTTGACTCAATGACTCCACTCCAAATTTGACTCCACTCCAAAATTTGACTCCACTCCAAATTTGACTCCACTCCATGACTCCACTCCAATTTTGACTCCACTCCACCACTCCACTCCATGACTCCACTCCACGACTCCACTCCACGACTCCACTCCATGTTTTGTAGTATGCCATTTATATAGACTCAATGACTGTTATGTGATGGCTGAATATTGTTTTACACATTATTTTTTCTGTTTAAGAACTTAAATGGATTCAGACATGTCCTAGAACTCTGTTGACTGAATTACAGAAATATTTACTTTACCTGATGTTATTATATCATGCAGTAAACTGTTTTCACACCAAATTAAATTACCAGTATGTCTTATTAGTGTTGAAATTTAATTAGATTGACTATACTGAGAGCTATGATATTAGTTATAACAAATAATAATTGAGGAAAACTTGATGAATAAAAAATAACATTAAAAATTGGTTTTAACTAAGATTATCATAAAATCAAATCACATATTGTTCTGTATTAGCTCTCTATCATTGGTGAATGTAAACAACAGATGACACCGATAGGAAAATAAACCATCTGTTATTGAAGCCTTAATTAGATTGAAATCTATATCAATAAAAAAATACATATTAATATGAAAGTTACATAATGTGATCTGTCAGTATAAAACAATTTTCCCTTTTTTGAGAATCAGAGTTGGGAGATCATGAACAACTGTCTTAACTTTGTAAGAAAATTATTTATTTTTTTGTTTAAACTAAAACATAATCAGTATTTTAGCCAACTCATTGTGACCAATCCAGATGTTGAATGTTTGATCTCAGTGGCAATTTTACTAGAGAGAGTAAATCAGAAATAATTTGTTCTCGATCCAAATTTTGTGGGGAAGTTGTATGTCAGTTTACATTACTTCAGAGACTCATGATACATAGCCTAAATAGGACTAAAATGATAATAATGCTGCAACAAGCAATAAAGAAAAAAAAAGTAGAATCTGTCAGAACAAAAGTTACAAATTTATATATGTATTAACAAAAATTAAAAACAATACATCTTTTTACTATCATTCAAGATTATATAAATAATTATTATGTGTAAAAGTTACTAAATTCAAATTCAATTTTCCGTCTTAAACAAAAGCAGAGATTGTAACAAAATACAATCCATTTATTATCATTAACAAATATCATCTAATAACATCGTGGAAAATAATAGTTTAAAAGTTTGTCCAGCACCTTTACTAGGTACATTCATTACATAGCTTAAAATGGGCTAGAAAATTACAAAATTTAAGTTATACTATCGTAAATATATAAATCATGCAAATGTTCTTATTTTAACTGCCCATTTCGCCTATTGTTAAGACATTTTATAACCATTTCTTTTACAAAGAATAAGTCTCATAAATATGTATACATGATCAATTATTACATGTATATTCCATTTATGATTATATTAAAAGATATGAACAAAATGCATCAAATATTCAACCATCTCAGTTAATATGCATACTAGTGCCTTAAATATAAACAAATTTTGCAACACTGGCCAGGTACATCATTTACTGTGAGATAAGAATGTGCAAATGCAATCCTTACACTAATTAACTCTATGTGCTATAGAATTCTACTGTCCGAAAATCTCTCTGCCACATGTGTTTGTTACTAATAATAGGGATGACCGCATTGAGTGTGCCGTAGTGATGCCTGTAATCTGAAAATGTGCTATATGTGTGATGTAACTTTTGTACTTGTTTGGAACAATCTGTTTGTTCTCTCTTGAAACTTACAGTGTCTGTTCCTTCCTGGAACAAAAAGTGGCTTACTGATTGCAACTTGTATATGTTCCTACCTGGAACTAACAATACCTAGATTGCTGTATGTTCCTTTCTTGGAACAAATGTAGATAATTTGTTTGTTCCTTCCTGGAACCTACATGATGGGTTCCTTCCTGGAAGTAACAGTGTCAAAGTACAAAATTTAATTGCAATTACATGTATAAGTATTTGTTCCTTCGTAGAACAAAAGTACTTGAGGCTTAATGCAGATTTATGTTTCTGCCTATGAATTGATAATGTATGTGTTATGTACACAACTGACAGCAGCCACTGACAAACTAGATAGAATATTAAAACTACCTGCACTACTGCTACCTGAAAGAGACTGTCAAAGCTACATGTACCAGGTACAGGTAGAAGACCTATATTTTGTATATTCTAAACTACCTTGAAATTGCCAATGCAGAAAATTTAATCTTAATTTAAACTAGAACTGTCACAGGAGTGACTCATACCCCCACCATACGGTCTTGTCACAGAAGAATGGCAACCATAAGGAATCTTAAAAATACTTTGGAGTACTTCATCCTGGGCTTCCACATATAAGTAATACTAGTATAATACTAGTTTAGTAATACTAGTAAATATATTAAATCTCTAATATTAGAGATACACTAAAAGTGAATACAAAGAAGTGTCTTACCGACCCATGTTACCACGGAAAAATGTTTTTACTTTTTACATAGGACTTATAATAAAAAAGATTGAAAATCTAAAAATAGGATTTCTAAAAATAGACTAATTCCTGGAATTTAAGGGGAAGAAACTCAGTACAAAGGTTAAACAAGAGGACCATGATGGTCCTGAATCGCTCACCTGTCCCCACATGACCCAGTTTTAAACCGAGTATGATGTCGTTTTTTTCTATTATTTGATACTGTGACCTAGTTTTTGAGCTCATGTGACCCAGTGTTGAATCTGATCTAGATATCATCAAGATAAAAATTCTAACCAATTTTCATGAAGATCCACTGAAAAATATGGCTTCTAGAGAGGTCACAAGATTTTTTATTATTTGACCTACTGACCTAGTTACTGAAGGCACTTGACCCAGTTTCGAACAAAACCTAGATATCATCAAGGTGAACATTCTGACCAATTTTCATGAAGATCCATTCAAAAGTATGGCCTCTAGAGAGGTCACAAGGTTTTTCTATTTTTAGACCTACTGACCTAGTTTTTGACCGCAGTTGACCCAGTTTCAAACCTGACCTAGATATCATCAAGATGAACATTCAGACCAATTTCCATATAGTTCCCATGAAAAATATGGCCTCTAGAGAGGTCACAAGGCTTTTTTAGTTATTTGACCTACTGACCTAGTTATTAAAAACACGTGACCAAGTTTCGAACAAGACCTAGATATCATCAAGGTGAACATTCTGACTTATTTTCATGAAGATCCGTTGAAAAGTATGGCCTCTAGAGAGGTCACAAGGTTTTTCTATTTTTAGACCTACTGACCTAGTTTTTGACCGCAGTTGAACAAGTTTCAAACTTGACCTAGATATCATCAAGATAAAAATTCTGACCAATTTTCATACAGATCCCATGAAAAATATGGCCTCTAGAAAGGTCACAAGGTTTTTTTGTTATTTGACCTACTGACCTAGTTATTGAAAGCACGTGACCCAGTTTCGAAACTGACCTAGATATCATCAAGGTGAACATTCTGACCAATTTTCATGAAGATCCATTCACAAGTATGGCCTCTAGAGAGGTCACAAGGTTTTTTTATTATTTGACCTACTGACCTTCTTTTTGATGGCATTTAACCCAGTTTCGAACTTGACCTAGATATCATCAAGATGAACATTCTGACCAACTTTCATACAGATTCCATGAAAAATATGGCCTCTAGAGAGGTCACAATGTTTTTTATTATTTGACCTACTGACCTAGTTTTTGATGGCACGTGACCCAGTTTCGAACTTGACCTAGATATCATCAAGATGAACATTCTGAATAACTTTCATGAAGATCCCATGAAAAATATGGCCTCTAGAGAGGTCACAAGGTTTTTTTTTTATTTGACCTACTGACCTAGTTTTTGTCCGCAGTTGACCCAGTTTCGAACTTGACCTAGATATCATCAAGATGAACATTCTGACCAACTTTCATACAGATCCCATGAAAAATATGGCCTCTAGAGAGGTCACAAGGTTTTTTTTATTATTTGACCTACTGACCTAGTTTTTGATCGCAGTTGACCCAGTTTCGAACTTGACCTAGATATCATCAAGATAAACATTCTGACCAACTTTCATACAGATCCCATGAAAAATATGGCCTCTAGAGAGGTCACAAGGTTTTTTTATTATTTGACCTACTGACCTAGTTTTTGATCGCAGTTGACCCAGTTTCGAACTTGACCTAGATATCATCAAGATAAACATTCTGACCAACTTTCATAAAGATCCCATGAAAAATGTGACCTCTAGAGTGGTCACAAGCAAAAGTTTACGCACGCACGGACGCACGCACGCACGCACGGACGACGGACGACGGACGCTGCGTGATCACAAAAGCTCACATTGTCACTTTGTGACATGTGAGCTAAAAAGGTTACTTCCCTTTGGCTCTAAGCCAATCAGAATGAGATATAGTGAAAATACATCAAAATTAACATTAAATTCTAGGTAAAAGGGGACACAATTCAAGAAAAATAGTGTCAGAGTTATGCACCTTGTGTCACATGATGTGGGTGATGAGGTGGAACATCTATTTTAAGTCTGAATCAAATCCATTCAGTAGTAATTGAGATATAGTGAAAATACATCAAAATTAACCTTAAATTCTAAGTAAAAAGGGGCATAATTCATGAAAAATTGGTGTCAGAGTTATGCACCTTGTGTCACATGATGTGGGTGATGAGGTGGAACATCTATTTTAAGTTTGAATCAAATCCATTTTGTAATAATTGAGATATAGTGAAAATACATCAAAATCAACCTTAAATTTAAAGTAAAAGGGGACATAATTCATAAAAAATTTATTTCAGAGTTAAGCACCTTATGTCACATCATCTGGGTGATGAGGTGGAACAACTATTTTAAGTTTGAATCAAATCCATTTAGTAATAACTGAGATATAGTGAAAACACAACAAAATTAGCCTTAAATTCTAAGTAAAAGGGGACATTATTCATGAAAGCTTGGTGTCAGAGTTATGCACCTTGTGTCACATGATGTGGGCACATGATGTGGGTGATGAGGTGGAACATCTATTTTAAGTCTGAATCAAATCCATTCAGTAGTAACTGAGATAAAGTGAAAATAATCAAAATCAACCTTAAATTCTAAGTAAAAAGGGGCATAATTCATAAAAAAAATTGTGTCAGAGTTATGCACCTTATGTCACATGATGTGGGTGATGAGGTGGAACATCTATTTTAAGTTTGAATCAAATCCATTTAGTAATAACTGAGATATAGTGAAAATACAACAAAATTAACCTTAAATTCTAAGTAAAAGGGGACATAATTCATGAAAACTTGGTGTCAAGAGTTATGCACCTTGTGTCACATGATGTGGGTGATAAGGTGGAACATGTATTTTAAGTTTGAATCAAATCCATTTGGTAATAACTGAGATAATAGATTTCGGGACGCGACGGGACGGGACGGGACGGGACACGACGGGACGCGACAAACGCGACAAAACTGACTCCTATATACCCCCCTCAAACATGTTTGGTGGGGGTATAACAATAGCTTTCCTCAAAATAATACTGCCTCAGGCAAAACCTTTTGTTAAATACTTTGAACTTTCAGGGTTAATTTGGTTTGTCTACATGTCATGTTCAAGGTCCATGCTTTCTCCATGACACACATGTATAAAGAGGATTTTTTTTTTGTTAAAAATTATCAATCAATGCTGTATTTAATAAAATTAAGATAGTAATAGACAATCTGAGGCTCATTATTGTTGAAAGCTGTTACACAAAAGGCCAATGCTAAAAAGTATTGAAAATCTAGTCGCGCCA